>NC_047043.1:57611400-57892728 GCF_011762595.2 Tursiops truncatus
AGAAATTGCCTGTTGGCACTCGGCTTCCCTCTCTGGCCCCTTCCATATTTCCCTGTGTTGCAGGGGCTAGAAGACTAAAGACTACATTTCCCAGGCCGCCACGCTGCTGGAGATCTAGATGCAACTTGGAGGCAAGCGCTGTGGGAGAGAGTTGGAAGGCAGAAGGGAGATGGAGGCCTTTCTACCTGCAGTGCGGTGGCTGCCGGGTGGGATCTGGCAGACGTGAATTTTTGCAGCAGCAGGACACTTTGTTCCTTCTACTTCCTTGTCACCAGTTTAATGGATGTGCAAGTAGGACCCTGACAATAATTTCCTACAAGGTGGCAGCTGGGGTGGTGTGACCATGAAGCTAGGTGTGCCCTATTTTCCATTTCTCCAAATCTTTATACATTTAATTTCCTGCTTTTTTTTTTTGACATCTGTATTGGAGTGTAATTGCTTTACAGTGTTGTGTTAGTTTCTGCTGTGTAACAAAGTGAATCAGCTATATGATTACATATATCCCATATCTCCTCCCTCTTGCGTCTCCTTCCCACCCTCCCTATCCCGCCCCTCTAGGTGGTCACAAAGCTCTGAGCTGATCTCCCTGTGCTATTTTACATTTGGTAGTGTATATATGTCCATGTCACTCTCTCACTTCGTCCCAGCTTAACCTTCCCCCTCCCCGTGTCCTCAAGTCCATTCTCTTCGTCTGTGTCTTTATTCCTGTCCTGCCCCTAGGTTCTTCAGAACCACTTTTTTTTTTTTTAGATTCCATATATATGCATTAGCATACGGTATTTGTTTTTCCCTTTCTGACTTACTTCACTCTGTATGACAGACTCTAGGTCCATCCACCTCACTACAAACTACTCAATTTCGTTTCTTTTTATAGCTGAGTAATATTCCATTGTATATATGTGCCACATCTTCTTTGTCCATTCGTCTGTCGATGGACACTTAGGTTGCTTCCATGTCCTGGCTATTGTAAACAGAGCTGCAATGAACATTGTGGTTAACTTCCTACTTTAAATCTCTTGCTGCACGAAAGACCTAGAGTGTTTTCTCTTTCCTGCACTGACCCATGAGTGGTTTGGCTTCCTCTCCTCCACCATCTACCACACCACCAGGCTCAGATGGAGGGAATCTGAAAGGCCACACACTTACCCAAAGAGACGTCCAAAAGGAGATTGAGAGTCAGACTCTGTTGGTTGCCTACTCAACAACCATCTTCCCTTATCAGATCAATCCTTCTTCCTTATCAGATCAACTTCCTTCTGGAAACCTGGTCTCTCTTGCAGCCAGGGCTTGGGTGTGTGACCTAGTCCTGGCCAAGGAGCCTGAAGAGAGTATGTAGAAGGTGGATTCTGGGATAACTTATCTTCCTGACAAAAGGAGACACACAGGAAGCACTCTCCTCCCTGCCAGTGGATGGAGTTCTGTGAGAACATGATGCTTGGGGCAGAAACCGTTGTCTTGCAATCAAGAGGGGATAAGTCTGCGGATGAAAGTCAACACATTGAGGATGGCAGAGTGGACAGGTAGAAAACATCTAGGTCTACGCTGACATTATTGAACCTCTGAATTAACCCTGGAGCCCTCTACTTCTCGTGGGCATCACCCTGGCAGGACCCCTTCCCTCTGGGCCACATAGAGGCTTGTTCAGAGCTCTTCAAAGTTTTTTCCATGCCAGTATGCTGGGCTCAGAGATGCTGGGATCTCTGGGAGCTGGGCTGGGACTAGGGTGAGGCAAGTGAGGCACTGTCCTTGGATGCAAAATTTAAGGAGGGTCACAAAAAAACTCAGTAGGTGATCAGGATAAACGATATTTTACAGGACCTTAATTCCCTGACCAGGGATCGAACCTGTGCCCCCTGCAGTGGAAGCACAGAGTGACTCCTAACCACTGCACCACCAGGGAATTCCCTTTAATGTAATTTTTTTTTTTTTTTTTTTTTTTTTTGCGGTACACGGGCCTCTCACTGTTGTAGCCTCTCCCGTTGCGGAGCACAGGCTCTGGACGCGCAGGCTCAGCGGCCGTGGCTCACGGGTCCAGCCGCTCCGCGGCATGTGGGATCTTCCCGGACCAGGGCACGAACCCATGTCCCCTGCATCGGCAGGCGGACTCAACCACTGCACCACCAGGGAAGCCCTAATGTAATATTTAAAAAAATCAAAACTAATGTAAAAATACAAAGCGAACAAAAAATGTCAAGTTTTTTAAATAAAGACGATGAAGATTCAGGGTCACCAACCAGGTCTGCTTCTATGTTTGTACACAGGGCAATCCCACTGAATGTCACCTATGACAGTTCATACAATGAGGCAGGGTTCTGGGACTGTGAGAACTGGGTTCAAGGCCGGGCTGGACCAGTGACTTGCTGGTGATCCCAAGCAAGTCCCTTCCCTCCTCTCTGGACATAATCTGCCCTGCATGGGGGCTGGGGCGTTGCCGGGATGGCCTCCGGACACATCCTCCTCATCCCCATGACCTGCAGAGGTTCCTGTCCCTCTTTCTGGGAGGCTGTGTCCTGGCTATTAATATCTCGGCCATCCCTGGCCTGATCAGGGTGTTTAATGACTGCCAGCTGTGGCTCCGGCCGCTCCCCCGGGAGAAACAAGAGCAGTTGCTGTTCCCACATGGGAGTGGGGGGTGGGCCTTGCTCATTAAAACAGGCCCTGGGCAAGTGATGGGAACTGAGGCGCTGAGACCAACTCTTCACCCCACCTGGCCTTGCCCACCAGATGGAGGTGCCTGGGGATACAGACTCCCTGCACCCCAGCCCCCCGGGGGCTTCCCTGGTCTGCCTAAGTCCTGCCTGGGCCCTGTTGCCTTAGGTCAGTTTCCAACAGCCTTGGGACTTCTCCCCAGATGCCCCACAGACATTAGCTTCAGCATGTCCCAAACCAGGTCCTCCCTCACCTGGATGAAGGACTGGCAGCTTTTCCTCGGCCTGTCCCTGGGGCCCTTCTCAGCAGCCCGAGTGGCCTGCCCCAAACCCACCCTCATCCCCTTGGCCTCATTTAAGAAGTGCCCCCCCTGAATTCCTACTGCAAAGGGCTCCCCGCACCTGCTCACCTCGATTCAGGTGTCCCTGGCATCTCTCATGCTCCCTTGGGATCTGGAGACTACTGCCTAGTCCACAGGGACTACCCCTCACCTGGGAAGATGGTCCCTATCCATTCTACTGGCAGACTGGTCACCCTCCTTGGGCAGCCTGTCCCCAGCAGTGTCCCCTGGAGTCATCCACATGGTGGCCGTCTGTGCCGGGATGGTGAGGGGCTACTTGTCTTTGTCTTCCCAGAGGGAGCCCACCTGAGCTAACTGGGCTTTGCCCTCAGGGTCTGGGGTCAGCCTTGGTCAAGGGTCAGGGCCTAGCCTGTGGGGAACCAGAGGTCTGGTTCCACCTAGGGTCACAGCTGGGCCTGGGATGGGAATCACTGCCACAAGGTCAGGGGCCTTGATCTGAGGGCCAGGTCCTGGGTCTCCTTAATCCCACACTGTCCCTGGGGTCATCAATCCTGTGTCCTCACCACTTCCTCTCTCTTGTATCTCGTTCTGAAATGGAGCTGAGGAGAGAGGCCTGGCCTCTGTGTCAACTGGCTTCCTGGGGAGGGGCCTGCACTCAGGTATTTGGGTCCTTGAGGCCAACTTTGGTGATGTCCTTGAGGCACCACCAGGTGGCAATAGAGATGAGCTTGTTGGTCTGTGCCGGGAAAGGCAGGAGAGGGACCGGGGAGCCGGAGGAAAGAGGGGCTGCAGGAGAAATTCTGCTCGTGGTCACCCCTATTCCACTCCCACTCCATAGGCAGCCTGGGATGTCTGCTCATGACCTCTGCTGGCCAGGGACAGTGTCTCACCTTCTCCCCATTCCTGAATGCTCCACTACCAGGGGGTGGGGGGTAGGGAGCTTTTCACCTCCTGCTACCTCCGAGGTGGGGCCCCACTTCTGTCCTCCCTTTTTTGTCCCTGTCTTGGGTCTCTCTCTGTTTTATTCACTTTTTACCCTCCTGGCTGATAACTCTGCTTCTCCCCAGACATGACTCACTAATGGTGGGATTTCAGGCACGGTGGTGGATGGGCCAGGTCCGGGCAGGACGTTTGCAGGAAGTGGAAGCCAGGGAGGTCAGCTGGAGCAGTGGCTTTGAATCCATTCCTTGCTGACCAGCGTCATCTTCTTCGCCCTGCAGCCTTTGTGTCTAAACCTTTCTATTCGCTGTATTGTCTCTGTTTTGGTGACATCTGCTCTGTCCTCTATCTGCCACTTCTTGGCAACATGGTCATCTCACACCCCATGTGCTCCTTGGGTGCAGGTACCCCCATGTAACCACTTTTGGGACCGAGGGCAGCTCTGTCAGCTGTTCTGTATAGATCCAAGAATAGAACTATCTCTTCTTGGTTGGATTCAGGGGGTGGAAGGACACTATGAGGACGGGGTATAACTTCACCACACTCAGAGGAGAGAGGGTACCACGCAACAAGATGTGAGTTGAAAGCCCTTAGAACTGTGTGTTCCTCACATGGAAGCCAGAGGGGTGGTGGCATCTGGCTTCAGTGATGTCTTGGACCAGCCCTCCTTCGAAGGGGGGTGGGGGGCATGGCCGCAAGTTGGAAGCTGGTCTCCATTTTAGCCCACATGGGAACACCAACCACCAGGAAAACCAAGCGAATCCAACCCAGTGTTTATTGTTGCACAAGCCTGTTTGCAGTCCCAAGGGGATCTTCTGGCTGGGGCGTGAGTAGGAAGCCGTGTGGCCACAGGGGTGCAGGGCGGACACAGGACATGACAGCCACCAGGCTCTTGTCCAGATGATACATGGGCTGGGGGACTCCTCAGCCACACTCCAGGGAGGGTGGGGTGGGAATGGGGTTTGCGGGATGGTGGTAATAACAATATCAGTGGTGATACAAATAAGCAAGAGGATCCAGCTTGCTACAATATATAAAAGGCAGCAGTTAAGAGTCTGTGCTTTCACTTTCCCATCAGCAAGATCTGAGCTCAAATGCTGTCTGTGTGACAAGATGAGGTACCTGCTCTCTGTGAGGCTCAGTGTGAAATAGGGACAGTAGTGCCCGCCTTGCTGGGTTGCTCTGAGGATTAAGGGGCCCAAGAGTGTACATCTCTGAGCCCGGTCCTAATAGTTGGCACATAGGTAGGCAGCCAGGGGCAGCTCCCACAGCCCATAAGGATTGGTAGGGCTGGTGGCAAGCTCCTGGAATTGTTCCAGCCATCCCGGGATGACTCCACTTTAGCGGGGACTATGAAGATAGCTGCCCTCCCCAAACCAAAACCCCTCGTTTACAACCGCATCTGCCGGAGGCAGAAAAACTCATTCACCTTGAAGAGCTGGCAGCTATGAGGAGGCACTGAGGGAGGGGACCGCGTCTTTGGAGAGATGCCTGAATGGTGATGCTTAACCCAAAGGAAACTGACAGCAATGGTGGAACTTCAGGCACTGTCGAGGTGGCGGTGGCAGGTGACCTTTTGGGGCAAGACCTTTGTCCCCTCAGATCACACCACGTTCCCACATGCATTGTCAGGGGATAGGCGGTGGCCCTCCTCGGATGGGTAGCGAGATCTACCAGGCCGTGGAATCAGGTGAGAGTATGCAGATTTCTTGCCCTTAATGGGCGGAGGGGGCCTTTGGGGGCGGAGTCTGAAGACTGAGCTCCACCCCTCATCTTCCAGGTAGGAGCTCCCAGCTCTCTCCCATCGTCTCCCCAGGCAGGCGCAAGGGCAGCGTTCTCCAGGGGCTTCCGGACAGTGAGCTGGGGGTGCCCGGGCAGCCTCCGAGCTCAGGGCTGGGGCTGACCTCGCCTGGCAGGCCTTTGCCCCCGCTGCCGCGCGGGGTGGGGGGCGGTGCCGACGGGAGGGGCCGCCCACCCGCCTGGGCACCTGGAGGTCAGACCAGGGAGACTTCGGCCTGGAAGCTGGAGGAGCGGCGCGCGCCGGGGCTGACGCGGGTCAGCATGGAGACCTGAGTGCTGCACGTGGCCCCGCTGCTGCCTGCTGACGGGTGCTGGTATTTGGGTTTCCAACCCAAGACGCCCTGCAGATGCCAGCGCCGCCACTTCCGCCGCAGCTCTGCCTGCACCTGGGAGAAAGGAGCGTGGTCAGGCGCGCCCCTATGAAGCCTCCTGCACTGCTGATTGGGCTGCACTCTGTCTAGGGTGCGTGAGCCAGACAGTCAGAGCCTCTTGCGGAATCTAACTTGAAAGGTCAGATGCTACCTTGGGCAGTGCAGAGATGGGACCTCCTAGGGGCCAGGTCAAATCAAGGGATTGGAGTGGGGGGAGGTGGGAGCCAGAGAGGATCAGAGAATTCAGTCCAGGGAGGGAGAGGTATGCGGCCCAATCTCCTGATCCCTGCCCTCCAGCTCACCTTGAGCTCATCCCAATAGACTTCTGTGCTTTGGAACCAGGGCTCCACAGTGACTCAGGCTGCACTTCACCCATCCCCACCCACTCTGCACACAGCCACCTAACACAGCACTTCTAAAACTCTGATGTGCACATGAATCCCCTGAGGTTTTCTTAAGAGCAGATTCAGAGTCAGCAGGCCTGGGGTGGGCCCAGGAATCAGCATTTTAAACAAGGTCCTAGGTGCCGTCACTGATTTTCTAGTCTGAGGACCACACTTGGAGTAGCAAGGTTTGACTCTTCTTTGCTCTGCACATATCCCGTCAGGGGTTTTGGACCTTGGGGCTACCAGAGTTCTGTTCCTTGACCCCCAAGGTCTGAGAGGGGCTTACCTCGCCATTGAGGAAGCAGTAGAGGACGGCCACCACAAAACCCTGGGGAGGAAGGGAGCGGGAGAGGTGAGGTAGACAGACCCTGGGAGCCCCAAACCCTGCCCCACCCCTGTGTTCCCCTGGTGAAACAAAGGGCCAAACATACAGTTGGTGCTTAATAAATACTTATTGCAATGAAACGATTGGAATCTAGCGGCAAGAGGCCAAGGCCCCAGGTGAATTTCCTCCCTTAAAGCCCAGAGAAGAACGCAGCCTTAAGTCCACAGTTCATACCTGGAAAGACCCCACGACGAGCTCAAAGACCATTTTCACTTCAGCCTTAAAGTTGTCGGGGAAGAAGGCAAACATGATGTAGTGCACTCCAAACAGGGGGATCAGCAGAAGGGTGGACTTGGCCAGCCTCCTGGGGGCAGGGGAGGGGCAGGCAGTGGGTATGGGTGTCCACACGTGTACGCACATGGGGCACAGAAGACAGGGACAACGACCAGGTTGTGTGAGGATAGACTGTTGGTTCCCATCAGTCCTACGTCCACAACTGTTTCTGTTCCATATCTGCAGTGCCTATGACCTCATGCCCCCTGGGCCTCCTCTCTTGGACTTCCAGCTCCAGTGAAGGAGGGACAAAGGGAAGAGGTGGCTTTACCAGAACCCAAGGACAGGGCTACCTGGAAAGGGTTGGGATCCTATGGTAGAGGCCTTACTAAGTAAGTGCTAAAATCAACATGGGAGGAGTCCCTTGAATGAGATGGAAACATGCTGAGAAGGGCTTCTTGAATGAGCTTGAGCCACAAAGAGGTATAGTCAATGCCAGAGACCATGCCAGAGTCAATGCTGGAGCCGTGAAAGAAAGTCTGTAGCTTCCCTCCCCTTTGTCCTATCTAATACCCTTCCAGAGCCTCCCACTGGTCAAATTTAACTACAAGTAAGTGGATAAAGAATCCTAGCCAATGTAGCTTGCGAGGAGAGAGAAACCCCTCTATTTCCACTTTCTGGAGGAGAGAGTATAAAGGAGGGCCAGGGCTCAATCCCAAGGATTACGTGTAATAGTGGTATTTCAGGCTCTATGGCCGCTAATGGGGATAGTTTCTTGAGCAACAGGAGATCCTGGTTTCCCTTCCCCTGGTCTCAGTTTCTCCAATCTGTACAATGGGGCGAGTGTATGCTCAACATGGTCAAGGAATAGAAGTGGGGCCCACTGGAAACTTGGAAGCGCTTTGGGTACTATGAAATACAGTGCATTTATGAGAGACCAATACTCTACTGGAAATGAGGGCGTTTGGGAAGGAAGTTTTTGTAATTGGGTTGCTACCACGGATGCCCAAGGCCACTTGGGAGAATGATGGGTGCTCAAGTTTGTGCCTGGTCACCAAGGATGACTCAGGGTCAACTAGTAAAGCCCTGTCTTTGGCTTCTCTGCTGTATCTACTTCCCCAGGAGTTGCCAACTTTTCTGGGATTACACCCCTTTCTGCCCCACCCCCGCTCCCCACACCAATACACGCACCCCCAGAATTCTCTGGAGGACCAGCTCCTCCTTCACTGGCCATGTGAGCTCAGCAGGGTCCACAGTCACTCTAAATGACTTGCCCCTTTCCCATGGAGCAGAGCTCATTCTGTTTCAGGCCTCCCAGCCACTTGACCTCATAGCTGGTCCAGGCAGTGTGAACCCACAGTTCCCTGGCTGGGAGAGGTCTGAGGGGTGAGTGTGTCTCTGCCTCTGTGTCTCCTGCCTTGGCAGTCAGTCCAGGTAGGCCTAGCCCCGGGCCCGAGGACCCACAGCAAACTGGGGGCAGAGGAGCTGGCCTTGCCCCTCCACTCCTTCCTGGACCTGGTCCCCAGACACGCCAGTGTCCCGAGCACTGCCCACCACTCCTTGACTGCAAACCTATCCCACGCGCCTGAGGCTGACAGATGGAGGCTTTCTTTAAATTGGAGGCTTGTGGGGAGGTGGAGAGTGGGAGCTGACAGTCCCTCCGCGGGGAGCTCCATCTCCTACTCCCCCCACCCCTTCTGCCTGCCAACAGCTGTTCAGTTTCCACCTCACCCACGTGGACCTGGTGATGACCGGTTCTCTTTGCCTCAGATTCAAGCCCTTTCGAGCAGTTGTATGTTGGGGAAAACAAGGCCCCACAGGGAAAGTAGAGGAGGAGGGGGCACAGGCCTGATGTGCTACCCCCTGGCAGACTGCAGACCCCTGCAGGGCCTTCCTTTCTCAAACTGGAAGGGAAGCTCCACCTCCACACCCCGAGGGAGGAAGTGCTGTCACACCAGGAACGGGAGTCTTAGTCTCATCAGAGAGAATCACAGGATTCCAGAATAGAATCCTAAATCCAGCAGCTCGTGACATTCTAGCCAGGAATCTTAGAACCACAGCACAGATTCCCCAGAAAGAAGCCAGGCCCAGGAGAACATTCTGGATCACAGGACTGGAAGGCCGCTGTAGGACACCCCAGGTTTGTCTTGTCTGTGCAGTGCTGATAATCTCCTGTTCCCATCTGTGGGCACACAGACCGACTCACCCTCCCACAGCCACCCCATTCATGTTTCTGTAGCTCTGTCTTCCAGCCTTGTTGTTCTCATGAAAGCCTGCCTGTTCTCCAGGCCCCCCAGGCACAGGAAGAGCCCTCACACCTTTCCAAGCAAGGATATGACCCCTGTCCCACAGACACCGTGCCCTCCCCCTGCCAAGACGATGTGCTCCCAAACTCCAGAGGAGGAGGGAGTATGTGTCAGTTTCCTCATCTGTGAAATGGGGACAATCTGGAGGAGACCGTACAGACGAAATGAGATGATGCTTGAACCCCGTTGCACACACCTGGCATGTAACCTGTGGATGCCATTACTACTCTCAGGGAGGACTGAGTCCCGAATATGGCCATTTCCTTGGTAGACTGGGGGCTCCCCCGGGGCATGCATCTACTGTGCCCCTTTTCTGTGCCAGGCCCATGCCAGGGACTGGGCACACGGTGTGAACAGGACACAGGTTATCTACTGTGTTCTCGAGCTCCCTGGCTTGACAGTAGATACACAGCGGGGCCGATCACCTGCTAGGTAAGTCATGCAGGAGAAGCAGACCTGGGACTCACGGGCCTGGTGAGGGTGGGACTGGGCAGGGGACACTCGTGCACTGAGCCAGGCCATGGGGGCAGAGGTGGGCAAGAGCAAGGTGGGTTTTTGATGATTCTGGAGGGGGGCTTCCAGGGGACGTGGGATGATTTGTGGACTGGGGCTGGGGATACCGGGAGAGCCGGGGCCCTGGGCCCATACTCACGAGTATGGGCTGCTGTCACTCTTCCCGACATCTGGGGCCCGCAGTTTGTGAACCAGGATTCTGATGATGCGAATAAAGAGGATGAAGTTCACCTGGTGGGTGGGGGCCAAGGTCGGGTGGTCAGAGAGGGGAGGCAGGGTGTCCAGCCCCCTGGGCTGATGGCCTGTCTTCTTCCCCAGGGCCCAGCTATCCATCCATCTTACCTCTCCCCTACCTCTTCCCGCTTTGGGAAAGTCATCCAGGAACTCTCCCTCACATCCCTAAGGGCTGGGCCTCCCAATCTGCTTTCTCTACTCTAGAGGAAAAACTGGTGGGGAAAGGGCTGGGGACAGTCCTGCATTAGGCATTGGGAAGCCTAGGGTTCAGTTCTGACCTAGACACGAATTTCCTGTGGGACCTTGGTCAGTTGTCTACCCACTCCGGGCCTCAGTCTCCCCGTCCCTAAGTGGTGGGAGGAGGCCTTACCAAGATGGAGGCGAGGATGGGGGCCTTTATGATCCACCACAGTGAGGAGATGATGGTGTCCCAGCATCTGGGCAGGGTACGGTGGGGGAGAATGAGAGATTGTCCTCGGCCAGAGAGAGTCAGCAGTCCTCCTGTTGTCCCCGGCTCTGCCCCCAAACCCTTTAGAGACCACTGGTCCAGAGTCTGTTACTCCCTGGTCCCCCTCATCCCACCCGCGGGATCTGCCCCGAGTGACAGCAGCCAGGAGGAGGGGGGGGGTGACAGCTCACCCGTAATCCTCAAAATGGATTCTGATGATGGTCCACACCATGGTGAATGTGCTGGGCACCCCTGTCAGGGCCAAAGGAGAGAGAAAGAGGAGAGAGTGTGGCAGGAAGAGGGGGAGATCGAGGAGGAAGAGCCAGGAAGAGGCAGGGAGAGAAAAGGGTGGGTTTCCAACGTGGCCACGTACGGTGGCATATATAGGTAGCTCAGTGTGCAAAGATGCCTCATTGAGGGGGTGAAGCTCTATGTCTGAGGGACTGTGTCTGCCTAAAGGGGACTCGTTTTCTCATTTGGGCAGAGGCACTGTATAGATTAGCAGCGGCCCTGTGTGTTTCAAGGCCTGGAGGGGAAATGGAAGGATGCTCAGAGAACCTGTGTGTTCCACGGGTCAGCTCGAGGTGCAGCCGCAGCCAGAAGGCCCTTGCCCAGGGGTCAGACGACAGGAGGACTTTTATCAACCCACGGCCAAGTGCCTTGCAGGCAGGATCTGCAGCCCAGCAAGACCTAAGGCAGCAGGCTGGGTTGGTACCCACCCCCTAATGAGCTCCCCAGGCTTTGCCCCCTTGTTCCCAGCCTGGCAGCCCTCCCTGGTACCATACCCCAGCCGATGAATATGTACCCCCAGAAGTACTTCCTCTCGGAGAAGAAGGAGACGGCGAGCAGGGTGTGCAGGTAGAGGCCCTCCACCAGCAGCCAGAAGAAGTTGGCCATGACACAGTACTGGAATAACACCACGGCAGCCTTACAGCCCACCTGCAGGGGGGGGAGAAGAGGGGGGCCCAGTGGAGCTAGCAGGGGTCCCTGCCTGCCCACATCTCTGTCTGGGGTGACAAACAGGATTGCAGTACAGCCAACTTACTCTCTTACTTATTTCTGTATTATTCCCTTAGAAATATACTCAGTGGTTTTCCCATTATCCCTAATTTTACATCATCTGATGCTTTGGAATAAGCTTGCAATTTTAATTATCCACCCATCAATTTATCATCTATTCATCTTCCTATCTATATATCTATCCACCCACCTACCCATCCAACCATCCACCTACCCACCTATCTATTTATCCATTTATTTACCCATCCACCCACCAGACATCCACTGCCAACTCACCCATCTATCCATCTACCATCCATGCATCCAACCATTAACTATCTATCTGCATCCATCATCTTCCATCTATCAGTCCATCCACAGACTCACCTGTCTCTCTCTCCATTCATCTACTATCCACATACTAGACATCCACTACCAACCCACACACCTAGACATCTATCCATCCATTCATTTATCCACTTGTCCATCAATCTGCTCATCCAGCCAACCACCAATATACCCCCACCCATGATCTATCCAATTTTTCTTACTTTATCCATCTATCCTTCCACTTAGTCATCCACACACTATTTACCCCGTCATCCAGCTACCAACCCATCCACTTACCATCTCCGCTACTCATTTATCTTATTCCTATTACGATTGAAGGTAGCTGGAAGACGTATGAGGGAGAATTCTTGCTTGCATTAGCAAGAATCCCTTGAAAGTGTAGGGATATGGGCTGTGGACTGTGGAGTGGGGTTTAGATGGAATTGTTGGGGGAAAGATGGGGACGGAGAAGAGGGAAGAGGAGGGTGAAGTAGAAGTTAGGAAAAAGAGGAGAGTGGAGGGATGATCCTTCCTCCTGGGGGCCAGAGGAGCTAGAGGAAGAAGGGGTTCCCCAGGCAGGTGAGGACAATGGAGGAGTTAGGGAGACCCCTGGGCAGGGAAATCAGGGGCTCTGGGCGGCCCAGCTCGCATGATTAGAAGGTCTTCTGGGCCATCTGTCCTCTCCCAGAAACTATCTGCCGTTTCAGATTGAGCCCAGATACCTGTAAGCCAGAGCTTAAAGCCACCCTCTTCCAGGAAGCCCGTCTGCTGTCATTCCTCCTTGTACCCAGAACACAGGTTCCCACCCTTTCCTCCTGTGCCGTCGGCTTTGAGGCACCCTCAGAGAGCAGCCTACCCTCCTCTCCCAATGGTTGGAAAGTCCTTCCTCAGGTCTTACTTCAGTCCCTCCTGTTACAGGCAGTCTGTTTCCCCCACCTTCCCTCATCTGCTTTACAGCAAGAATAACTCAGCTCTTTAACAGGACTATTAGCTGTGCTTCTCCTTGCCTTGGAAAAGCTTCACAGAGCTGCTAATGAATCGGAAAGCTCATTTCCACAATTATCCTCAACAAGTGCGCCGGCGGCTTCAGGCTGCTCCCCAGGCTCCGGGGCTCACACCGCACAGGTCTGAGCCCTGCTCCCAGGCTGGATCATCTGAGGCGCTCTGGGAATGGCCAGCGTGGCTCCCCTCCCCCTTGTCGAGATGCCTGAGATACCACCATCACTCTCTGGAGAATTTTTTTTTTTTTTTGGCCACACCTCGCGGCTTGTGGGATCTCAGTTCCCAGGTCAGGGATCAAACCTGGGGCCTTGGCAGTGAGAACGTGGATTCCTAACCACTGGACAGCCAGGGAACTCCCTGGGGAGATTCACTTTCAATTTCACTCTCTGGGGAGAAGGTACTTCTGACCCCTGAAATAATGCACTGTCTCTGAGGTCACTCATGAGGCAAAAAGTCACTGACCACAAGGGACGAATGGGAGCCAGGGCTGGTCTTGAGCTCCCTGTCTCAGCTCAGGGGGCACTCAGGGAGGAGGCCCTGAGCACAGAATCACCTGCAGATGGACCCCTTAGTGACGGGCCATGAATTCCTTAAATGCTCTCTTAACCTCCCTTGCCTAGGATGGTCCAGAGTGACTAAGGGCAGGGGAAGAATAGAAGAAGAGGAGGGCTGTGTGGGTTTGGACTGGCTCCAGAAGGCAACGGGGGGAGTAGGAAGGGGGGCACGGTGAGCAGAGCCATGGGTATGCAGATGGCAGAGAGGAGGGATGGAAGGAAGCTTGAATGTCCTTGCACGACGGGGAAACTGAGGAAGGGATTTCCCTAAGGTCACATAGGAAGTTAGCAGCAGAGGCGGGAAGGGGGCTGTGGGCTCTGGCACGAAGTGTACCACTTTGCACCCAGGAGAGGTGTTTTTCATTGGCAGGAGTAGGTGTGTGAACTCCCAGATGGCCAAGCAGCATCTCCTGCTGCTGGGAGGGAAGTGGGATCCAAGGAGCTGGCAGGCAGGGTCGGAGGGGGGCCATCTTTGGAGAGAGAGAGAGAAAGAGAGAGGGAGAGAGAGAAAGGGAGAGAGAGAGAGAAAAAAGGGGAGACAGGAGGGAGGAGAGGGAGAAGAGGAGATTCAGGTGACAGATGGCAGAGGTGGGCCAGGGAGGTGGGCCTGGGCAGGTCCTCACCGAGCCCTTGGAGCAGTGGTCCGACTCCCCGCTGTCGAAGAGGGCCAAGTCTTTGATGAAGACAGCGGTGGCCCTCAGGATGAAGGATACGAAGAGATGGATGTGGATGTAGTTCCGCGTGCAGTGGAGCTTCCTGTGGGAGGTGGCCAGATCCAGGAGGCCGAAGGGGCCTCAGACCCCCACCCCAGCCAACAAGTCCAGTGCTCTGAGGAAGGGTAGGGCTTGTAGCCTCTGGATGCAGACCCCACCCCGAAGGGGGGTCCTGTCCCCAGGTATCCTACCCATGTGTGCAGCCTGGCTTGCAGGTGCCTCCTTCCAGGGCACAGGCCCCGCCCTCTGGTGCCCTATCCCCAGGTACAGGGCATCCTGTGAGGGATGAGGCCGACACAGGTGAACACTTCGAGCACCCTGCTGTCTCTAGGGGAGGCTGGCCTGGCGGGGGCTCTGGGGAAGGACTGTGTGATGCCTGGGAGCTGACAGTGGAGGGGGCAGAGCATGCCTGGGTGAGGAGTGACCTGGCTGGTCTGCTTTGAGACCTGTTGCAGGAGCTGGTCCTCACCTGAACAGGCTCAGGATGGCAGTGGCGACAAGGAGGGTGACGAGGGACAGGCTGTAGCCGACGGTGTAGCCAGTCTTCACGGAACTGTAGAACATTGTCTGCTGCTGCTAGAGGGAGGTGGGTGAGGATCTTGGGCGGGGGTGGGGGGACTCACCTAGGGGGTGTTGGCAGAGGCGGGGTGCCCTATACATCCTGCCTCCCATCCCTGCCTTGACAGATGAGGAGGCTGAGGCCCAGGGCTCCCAGGAGCAGCTGAGTGGCCCCTTCCAGTTCCCAGAGCCCCTTTCTCCCTGGTTTCCACGGATGAGACAGCACTGCTTCCCAGGGTCGGGCGGGGGTTGAATGCCCTTTCTCTGCTCCTTCACAGGGGAAATGTCAGTGGGGGAAGGGGCGAAGACCTCACACGATCCACTGGTCCATCCATTCATTCTTCAGTCACGTGTCCAACAGCCCTTCTGGGCCAGCTCTGGGCTTGGTATCCTCAAGCACAAGACTGCTTGCCCTTCAGACCCCCCACAGGAGGCCCTCTCACCAAGTGGCGAGGAATGGACAACGGTAAAGAAGACGCTAGGGGGAGGGTAATTTCCCATTTGGGACTCTCAGAGGCTGGATTTAGCAGGAGGAGGGCAATCTGGCCTTTATGGGGAGGAGGGACAAAGCTGGACACCAAGGGCTTCCTGCTGGCCCCTCCCCATGGACACACACGCAGAGCCATGGTCACTGGGCCGCCCCTCCTTCCTCCCCACCTTCCACACCCTGCTGGAACAGAGGCCAGTGGTCAAGAAGGATCCTGCCCGAGGATCTGGTGGGCTTTTAAGGCCTCTGAGGAAATTGCTGCCCTTTTGGGAGGAGTGAAAGCCTTGTCTGTGAAGGGCTTTGGGGGTGGGACAGAGGTCATCACAGACAGACTACATTCACCCACCAAAGCAGCGAGGGGCTCCTAGCTCGGGACTTCAGTTATACACTAGCCTCCCCATCAATATCCTTCCCTGGCTCCTGGCCCCACATCCTTACAGAGACCACCTATGCTCCACCTGCTCCAGGGCAGATCCCCATCCTGGGACTGAGGACAATGGTCCTGTCCCTGTCCCTGCCCCTGATTGGCTCCTGGGTATCTGAGGCTGGTTCATTCCAGGATCCGCACCTCAGTTTCTCTTCTGCGTGTGACAGGTGGGATGGGCTCTGTCTGCCCTGCCAGGGCTGGATCAAGGCTCCCACAAGGGAGTGGAGTGGCCTAGCCTGGGAGTGCTGCTTCTGCTTTGATGCTGTGAGTCATCCTCCTGGAAGCCCCCTCCTGGACCCTGTCAGGGGAGCCAGGGGATGCGCCCCTGGGAATGCGGGCCTGGAGAGGGAGGAGGCTTGAGGAGGGCAGACCCTGGGAGTCCTGGCTCCGACATGGAAGGCAACTGTGCCCCTTGGTGGGAGAGAGTGGAAGGGGCTAGCAGGCCCAGGTACTCTAGCGTGTGTGTGTGGTGCACTGAGGCCCACCTCGTCCAAACTCGATGCGTTGTCATCCAAGCCACAGGCAATGGGGTAGGGACCAGGCTCCAGGGGCGTCCAGCCCTCGTCAGTGCAGCTGCGGCTCACGTTGCGGCCTGGGTGGAGGGCAGGGGCAGAGAGGAGAGAGGTTGAGGGGCAGGGAGTGGGTAGGTCGGAGGAGTAGGCATGGGGCCTGGCTGTCTCTCTGCTCAGCCCTACTCTCACCACCCCCGCGGCATCAGGCTCCAGCTGTTCTGACCTGGACACCCAGGGCATCACGGGGCAGCCTGGGGCAGGGAGAAGCACCTCCAGGGTGGCCAGGGGACGCACCAACACAGATGACAGCCAAAGCAGACATTCCTGCCCCTTGTCGTGTCCGAACCTGACCCCAGGCGCAATTTAAACTCTGATCCTTGTCACGAGCAGCCTGGATCCTTGGCGTGGAACGATCCCTGACCCTTGTCATGAGCTGAATGCTGACCCCCGTCACAGGGCCATGGATGCTGGTGTGGCAGATGCTTCCCTTGTCTGTCCTGTAGGTACAGACAGCAGCCTTCTGGCTGCGGCAAGGGGCCCAGGCCTGCCCAGCCCTCCTGGGTCAGCCTGCCTGGGCCTACGGGCCTGGGTTTCCTCCCACGCCTGGGGGCTGGGGGTTCAGATGTGCTGCTGGAGAGGGACCAAAGGTGAGGCAGGAGGTGGGTGGGCGTCGGAGGACCTCTGATAAGGGCACAGGTGTGAAGTCCTCACACACGGAGAAGGGGCACACGCCCAGGCAAAGGCAAGTATGAGAATAATTGAGCTGCACACCATTGCAGAATCTCGGGGCTGAACCACTAAGGCTGGGGTTCCAGGACAGTGGCACTGTCCGCTGTCCCCGGAGGACCAGGGCTGCAGCAAAGGGGCAGGACCACTGAGCGGCCATGTGAGGTGAGGGGTGACCCCAAGGCTCCCCACTCGCCAGGGAGGGGAGAGGCTGAATAGAAAATGGGTGAGCCAGAGAGCTCTCTGCCCCCATCCCAGGACTCATTACAGAGGCACTGAGTCCGGGACACAGCCTTCCTGCCAGACTTGTTGTGGGAGAGGAAAGGAGAAGGAGGAAGGGGGAGGGGAAGGAGGAAGAAGGAAAGGAGAGGGAGGGAGGGAGGATGAGGGGAGAGAGAACAGGTAGGAGGAGAAGGGGGTAAGAGGATGAGGAAGAAGGGGGAGGGGAGAGAAAAGCAGGGAAAGAGATAAGGTGAGGCGATGAAGAAGAGCTGAGAGAGAAGATGGGTCCTGACATCCTTGCCGTCTAGCTCCTTTCTCACCTGCACCACCACCATCAGCACCTCCATCAGCACCAGCATCACCATGACCATGACCGTCACCATCACCACGATGCACGTTTTGAGAACTTTTCCCAGGTACACGGTACAGAGCACTTCAGGCATATTGTCTTTTTGAAGCCCCTCAACCACCCAGTGGGAAAGTAATCCCATTTCACAGTTGAGAAGTAGGGCTCCAAGAGGCTGGTCACTTGCTCAAGGCCACGTACATAGGACAGGGTAGAGCAGGTGTGGTCCCATAGTCTTCCCAGGTAACCTTGGCCCTCATCTGCACTGAGGTGACTGAGGACTTGTTTCGGGTGTCCAGGTGCAGAGCTGTAGGAGGCGTCAAGCCATCCCGAGCTCAGGGAGGGTCACTGTGCATATGTTTAAAATTTCCAAACCTTGCCGTGTGCTCAGAACATCCCAGGTGACTCCCTATTCCCTATTTCTGTAAATCCTCCTGGCCACCATTTGAAAGAGGTTCTTGTCACCCTACTTTATGGACGAGGAACTGAGGGACAACTAGGGGTAGGGGGATAACCAGGAAGGAGCAGCCCGTTGGGTCTCTTTCCACTGTGAGGTCCCAGGGGTGGCAGGAAGGACTTTGCTGAGGAAGGGACCCTAGGTTGGGCCAGTTTCTTGCCCTGGTGGCCCATTTCTGCACAGACCTCCCAACCGCACTGCCACAGGAGGCTCCCAGGGCATGAGAAAACTCTTCACACTGCCCCTCTGCACACCGCCCCTCCTCACCCCCTCAGCTTTCTCCCGTTGCAGCAGAGGGTGGGCCGGCCTGGAGGCTTCAAGCAGCCACTCATCAAACTGCAGGCCCCCATCAGCCCCAGATCTCAGGAGCTCACTGGGGGCCCGGAGGCCATGCCCCTCCCCAGGAGCTGATTCTTGGGGGACTGACCCTGCCAGACTGGGGCAAGTAGGAAAAAGGGGACAAGGCCAAACCAGCCAGCCTTAAAGCAGGGACACCAAAGCTCGGGCTTTGGGCTCCCCACTGGCCGGAGGGTCCAGGGCTCGACGAGGCCAGGCCCATGACATAGTGGACACCTGGGATTATCACGAATGAAGCTAGCGAGCCTGAGTGACCCAACAATGTCTACACAGCAGCATCACATGCCTTCTGTGGGAGCAGTGGGGAGCAAACATTAATGTGTTAAGGCTCGTGATCAGGAGTTACCAATAGTCCCATTAAAAAGGGGGACGCCAAGAGTGAGAGAGGTTGGGTGACTTGCCCATGGTCACACAGCAAAGAAGCAGCAGGCCTGGGATGCAGACCGAGGTCAGCCTGACTCCACATCTTTTTGGGCTCCCAGCAGCAGCTGAAGGGGGACTTTGTCCCTTGGAGCCCCGATTGCCCAGAGAGCAAGGGAGGGCAGGGGATAGCGGGGCATCTTCAGGGCTGGGTGGCCACTTTGAAGAGCCTGGGACTGAAGTCCAGGACTCCAAGGGAACTGCTCTTGAGATGATCTCAGTAGAAGTCACCATGGGACCCTGAGGATCAGTCAACAGTGTCTTCCCCAGTCTGGGCTGGGGAGCCGACAGACCCTGTGTGTGTAGAGGGGGCTACGGAGGGTACGAGAAAGGGCGAGGGACTTTAACCCTGTGCTGGGAGGGCCACTCCACATCCTCCCAGTCTCCTCCCGTTTGTCATGTCTCAAAAAAGAAGTCACGGCTGCCCTGCCCCCTTTCCTCCCTCAGTTCTCCACGTGAAAAGCCCTACTCGGTGTCTGGGGCTAGAAATCGGGGGTCATTTTCTCCCCACTCACCTCTCTCCTCCCCCATCAGTCACCAGTCCTGCCCCAGCTTCCCTTTCCTCGACACCAGCACTGACCGTCTCATCTCCCCTGGATTAGGTAGGAGCCTCCTGATGGTTCTCCCTGTTTTCCTGCCCCTCCAACCCACTCCGCACCCTGAATCCTGGAGGGTTGTTCTAAAATCTAGACCTGATCGTGGCACTCTCTTGCTGAAATCCTGTCAATGGCGGCCCACCCCAGCCAACCAGGGCAGACGTCTTAGGTTGACAAGACCTCCTTATCTACGGTTTCATGTGATGCTGCGGGGAGGAGGTGTCCCACAGACCCCATAGACACAGGTAATATAGACTGTGGTGTCTTCTTATCAAAATAGCCCTCCTACTTTTTACTCTTAAAAAAAGTCTCTTCAAATATTTAATGGCAAAAACACCACAGGTGAAAGACGTGCAGACCACAAATAAAAGGACTAGACCTCCACAGTTGGGAGACTGGGATTGACATATATACACTACTATGTATAAAATAGATAACTAATGAGAACCGACTGTATAGCATGGGGAACTCTACTCAGTGCTCTGTGGTGACCTTAATGGGAAGGAAATCCAAAAAAGAGGGGATATGTGTACACGTATAGCTGATTCACTGTGCTGTACAGCAGAAACTAACAACATTGTAAAGCAACAATACTCCAACAAAAAATAAATAAATTGAAAAAAAAAGGACTAGACCTCCACAAACATTTTGGTGCCTTGGTGAGCAATCTTTGCCTGGCCACCCCTCCTTCCCACGTTCTTTACCCAGCCTGGCCAAATGACGTCTTTTAACTCTCTTCAGCTTTCCCTGTAGAACCAGGTCCCTTCCAACCCTTCCAGAGAAGACACTCCTTCCCCAGTCCTGTTACCCAGAGGGGCAGGAGTTTGGGTTGCCATCCCTGCTATCCCACACTTCCCTTACATGCAAACTTTCGTCTTTGGAATTGAGGCTCACACCTTCTTCATCTAGTTGCCCAGGAAAACACAGTCTCTTTCCTTTACATATTCAGCCCCTAGCCCAGTTTCCTATTTCTTGCCATCATTTTCAGAGGCTAAGGCTGCCAAGTATAGCTCGACAGGTTGTTCACTGCACAACAAGGGCATCTGGCTGATGAACACTGGGGGCTAAAGCGTACTTCATATTCAGCTTGTCACTAGGTAGGTTCTGGTGAGATGTTGAATCCACCTGAGGAAGGCTGCCTTTCTCTCATCTGCCGAAAGGCTTGGTGTGGGCCCCCCTGAGGCTGGCAGCCTGGGGGTTAGCCAGATGGTGGGCTGGACTCCAGGTTCTCAAGTGAAGGATCTGCCTTTACAATTCCAGCAGGGACGGAAGGAAGAGCCTCAGGAGGAATGCAATTAGCAGGCGCTTCCAGGGATCCCAGGAAAGGCTGGTTGCCAGGCTCTGCTGAAGGAAGCATCATGAGAGCTGCCAGAGGAGCTCATCTCCTGTCTGCCCAGGTGCTGGGTCCCGCTGGAAGAGGGCTGGGCTAGGTGGGCGCTGGCCTGGAATACGGCACACCTGTGGCTGACCCTCAGGGAGGGCGTCCGGATCTCTCCCTCACTGCTGAGGTCACAACACCGGGCACTGGCAAGCGAAACTGGCCTGCTCCAAAGAGACCATTTGGTCCATCTCCCATTCCCACTTTACAAATAAGGAAACAGGTCCAGAGGGGCAAAGGCCACCCGGAGTGAGAGACTTTCTGCTCATCCTCTGAGCCCTTATCTAGGTCCCATTCATCACCAACCCTTCCCAACCCAGCCCTGCTCCTCCCTCTGTCCTCCCCCAGCTCATCAAACCCATACCTGAGCGGGGCACACTTGAGTCCTATCCCCCCTCCACCGCACCTTCCCGCTTCCCTCCTCTGCCCTGCTCTCCACCCGAGTCCACACCATCATCATCTCTCGTCTGCCTTGGGACTGGGTCTTCCCATTCGTACTCCTAGAATCCTGTCTTTGCACAGAAACCAGTTATCAGTTAAAAACCCGAACTGGACTGTTTCCGTCGCCTGCTTAACCCCTGCAGTGGCTTCTCAGTGAACTTAGGAAAAGCCCAAGCCCTGTCAGTCCTCAAGGCCTGCGTGGTCTGGCCTCTGCCCGCCTATCTCTTTCCTCTCCTCCCTCCCCTGGGCTCACTGCTCTAGCCACACTGGCCTCCACTGAGTTTCCTCAGGGCTCATCCCATGGGCTGTTGATCCTCTGAGTGATTCCCCCCGCCAGGACCTTTGCAGCTCTTTCCCAGCCCAGGTCTTCAGACCGCAGCTGCAGTATCACCTCCTCAGAGAGGCCGCCATGACGCCCGCCTAAGGTTGTTTCCCTCTCTTCTCTCTCCCAGCACCGCTTATCGTTTATAATACATGCATTTGTTTTCTTGCTACACGCCTCTCCAACTAGAACGTGAGCTCCCCGAGGACAGAGCATTTTATCCCTCTGCCCCTCACTGTGCTTGTCTAGCTCAGTGCCAGTCAACACAGTAGGTGTTTAATGAACATTCACTGAATGAAAGGATGACTTACTGTGTCATCTTTAATTACTGGTAGCTAGACAGCCCACTTCCTAAAGAGCTTCCTGCTTTTCCTTTCTGCCTTATATGTGAACATTCACTTAAGCAGAACTTGACAAGGTGTGTAAGAAAGGTCAGTTTCGTAAAGTCAGAAAGGTCATTGCCTCGGAGAAGTGAAAGACTCATTCGTGGCCAGCCCAAAACAATGGGAACATGGCAGCCATAACTATCAGTCAATCAGTTATCAATTGCTGAGCAAATATTTAGTGAGACCTTCCCACATGCTTATCTTTCTGTGAAGAGCTAACCAAATCCCATGAGTCCTTCAGAGAACTAATGTCAGTGCAACCTGTTCCAGGAAGCCACCCCTGATTGCTCCAGCCTCTTTGAGCACCTCCTTTGCCTTCTCACTTCCTTGAGAGGTGAGTCCCTACTCCAGCCGGCTCTACTCCTGCCACCAAGCCCCTGCCCTTCAACCCAGGCTTCTTACCTTGAATGGGGGAGAAGAGTTTAAAGATGAGAGGGCAGGCCAAGACGACCACCTGGCCCCGAGGGGTGGCTGGCCAGCAGGTGAGGTTGTCCCACATCTTGCTGCAGCCTGTGGGGTGAAGGCAGAGGACACATGGGTCAGCGTGGCCACCAGGTGCCTCCAGCCTTGGGGCCTGAGCCCACAGGCACCCACTCTTTTCCTCCTCCTCCAGGCTCCCACCTTGAGGAGCCTCCAGTCCGAGAGGGGAGGCACAGCCCTGCCCAGGCTGTACAGGGAAGGGGGAGAAGGAGGCATAAGTACAGCCCCATGGTCCTTGGTGAGAGACAGAGCGCCCCCCTGTGTGTTTCAAACAGTGGTGGGGTTTTGTTTGTTGCAGAGACTAGGGGGGCCTTCCCCGGCATTCAATGGGCAGGCGACAGGGACGCCAGGCAGGTATCCTGCATGGTCGTGCACAGCGATGAATTGTGTAGTGTTTGGGACTTTCAAATGAGTTGCTGGGCGTTTGCATAGATGAAAACCTTTTGTAATGACCAGAGGCTAGACTCTCACTCCATTTTACATATAAACACAAGGTACTTATTGTACGGGTCTGACAATACGAGTTTTCCAGGAATGCAACCGCCAAGTAAAGGAAGAGAAGACTGGGCTTCGTTGTGCTCTAAGAGTTGTTCTCACTAAGAGCCGTTCAATGTTTTGGAAAATCACCTACGACAATGCTGCCGTGAACCTGGGTCGGTGATGCAACCGGCATATATACCAATCTATGTTTAAAGCTCTCACATTCCCAGAATTTATATTTATAGGTACAACCTTTAGACTATGTCTTCTTATCTTTCGGTGTGATTGTGCTGGAATGTACACACAGTATTCCAGCACACATAGTATTTTATTATATGTGTCTTTATTTTTGTTTTACGTTATAACTAGAACATCATTAAAAAAAACTGTGTGTCCTAAATTTCATTTTATAATAGTAAGGGAGGCATTAGAAAATATTTCTTGTAAAAAGGAGCTGTTGGGTGTGATCGGGTGATGGGTATATTGGGATTTAGCTAGTTCTTGAAGAGTCTTCATAAAACTCACATACAACACAGATGCCCCCCACCCAGGCACACTGTGAATTGTGACAGGGGTGGTGATTAGGGAGTGAGTTTGGAGAAAGCCCTGCATCGCAGGCTGAGCTCTCCGCTGTGTACCTATTAGCCTTGAAGGCCTGGCTGGTGACGGATGCACAGACCCCCTAGTGGTCTCTAGGGGTCCACTCTAATAGGCAGATGCAAATGCCACGGTTTTGCCTGTTCAGGGTCTGGGTGGCCCTGAGGAACAAGGACTCCTCTGGATGCCGTCCCCGGAGGGAGGTTTAATTGTCTCTTTGCAACCCTGCCAGTCCCATAGATTTACTCAGGAAACCCAACCCCTGAGCTAAAGTCAACTCCAGCTGGGCCAAACCCAGCCCAGCCCAGGTCCGAAGGTTCACAAGTTCCCAAGAAGGGGGCCTGGGAAGAGGAGGTGGAGGGACATCTCCACCTGGGGAAGAGCCTCGGGCCTCTGAATGCTAAAGTGGGCCGACAGTGGGGAGCGGATGCCATCTGGGGCTGCGGTAGCCAGGTGGCACCTGCAGCTGAAGGCTGAGAATGCCTGGATCTCCGTGGCCTGGTCAGAGTGCACAGCCTCCCTGCCTTGGGGACCTCATCCGCTACCACTCCTCCTATCCTGAGTCTTCTGTGGCCTCACTCCGGCTCCCAGTCTCTCCTCCATTCCTGTGCCAGCAGCTCTGGAGGCCATGTAGCTGCTCTTCAGGCCAGTCAAATCCTGCTAGTGATTTAAGACCCTGTTCATAATATCATCAGCAAACATTTATGTAGCCTTTATATACGGGAGACACTGTTTTACCCTCTTTACATAAATAACTTATTTAACCCCCTCCCATTTTACAGATGAGCAACTGAGGCACAGAGCAGTTATGTAACTAGCCCCACGTCACGTCGCTGGCGAGGGGGACAGCCTGTTCACACGCTCCATCTCCAGCAAACCTCTTGCACTCTGCCTGGTCTGAAGGACTCAGTGCCATTTCCAGGAATCTTGCATGGCCCTGACAATGCTGGGCACACCCTGTCTTGCAGGCCAGCTATTGTGTTTGGGTACTTGCCAGGCTTCAGGCTTTCTGGATCTCCAGCGGCGGTCCAGATCAGGAGTGGATTCAGAGCTGGGTCTCTGGCCCTGAGTTCAGCTTCACCAGAAGAGGCACAGAGGGGAGGGAGGCTGGGCTCTGCCCTCAGGGCGGCCATGCTTGGCCTTAAGGAATCTCAGCACCACCAGGCCTGGGTTGTGAACTGTGCTGGGGTGCAGGCCAGCAGGCAGCGGGGGAGCCAGGGAAGAGGGGCTGGTAGGGGACACGTGGTCAGGGAGGCGTCCTGCTGGAGACAGCAGGGTCGGGAAGCTGAGATGGGGTGACGGGCAAGAAAATGCTGGGCTCCTGGAGGGCCTGTGGTTGTGAGCTGGGCCTGAGAGTATCCCCTGTGTGTCTGCCCCAGGGAGGCCACTCAGGTCCCACCGCACACGTCATCAGGCCCACAGAGGCCCAGGGCCCAGGCTGGCTGAACATGCCCACTGGGTGCTGCCACCTGAACAGGAAAGAAAGCCCAGCCTGGGGTGGGGGATGGCGAGGCAGGGGTGGGGGGCCTCTGCTTGTCGTCTTATAGACGTGTGTGCACAGAGAGACACGCACACTGACAAGCACTCCCAGGCACACAGACTCACAAACACACACGCACATACACATCCATGTACACTTACTTGGACGTGGAGAAACCAGACACAAGCAAACACAGGCACAGAGAGACACACACAACTCACAGACACACATGTACAGACATGACTGAGCGTGCCACAGACACACACACACACACACACACACACACAGCACACCAGGCAGACACATCCAGGCAGGTCCAGGCTTTCACAAACACATGCCTCCAACACACAGAGACACTCAGAGTGAGGCACGGAGCTACGCACCCCAGAGGCACAGCCACAGCCCTAGACAGACAGGGGCCAGGAGCACGCAGCTGGATGTGCGTGAACACGCGCAGAGCCTCTCACGGGGTCACGGGCAGACTCACCGCCCACAGACCCATACATGCCCTCCTCTGGATCTCGGGCCAGCTGCCTGGTGACAGGGTGTTGGCACCTGCCATGCACCCTGTGCCAGCAATGACCTCATTGGGATCACGAGGGTGGCCTGCCCTTGGGGCCTATAGTCTGGGGTCTGGGCCTCTCTGGGTTGCGCATGCTCCCGGATCCACTGTGGAGCCTTTCCGAGGCCTGTCTGCAGCCTGGTCCTGCCTCCCTGCCCTGGCAGGGGGGTGGGGCATAGGCAGCAGGCAGGTCCGGCCACCCCTCTACCCAGGCCGCAGTCTCAGGGCCCTGGGAGACAAAGGGCCGGCCCTCCTTGCGAGCTGGGAGAGGCAGAGGCCATCCGTGATGCTATACACACGCTCACTGCCTCTACGGGAGGCAGAGAGCCTGGGCGGCAGGGCCCAGCTGGAGGGGCCCAGGACGGGGTGCATAACTGCCAGCCTCAGGGAGATGGGGGCACTGGGGAGCCAAGAAGAAAGATGCTCCCTGCTCCTGAGCCAGGCTGCTACGTAACTGTAAGCTCGGCCTCGGGGAGGTGACCTCTGGGAGGGAGGCCCAGAGCTGGTCTGGGCTCCCCACTGCTCCAGCCCTCCCCCTCCCTCACAGGGAGCCTTGAACGCCATAGCCGCTCCCCACCTGCCACGGGCAGTAGGCCTGGGCATGTCCCAATTTCCCAGCCTCTCTGCTTCTCCCAGTCCTGCCCACCCTTCTGAGTCTGGCTCGGGCTGCAACTTTTGAAGGAAGCCATCTACTTCCTTCCGTTCTCACCCCAGGGCTGCTGAGCCAAAGGCGGGAAGCACAGGATCGGGGAGTGAAGACCAGAGGGTGCTGCCGTTTGATCTGATGGCCTCGACCTGAGAGTGGATCTGGGCTCATGGTATGCGGGAGGGGGGCTCCTTGGGGGCTCCTTCTTGCCACTGGGGGCCTCACCTGTTGTTTCATTCTCCAGCTGGGCCTCCTTCAGGCACTGGTTGTGCTGTACCTTGATCATCTGCATATAGTCACACTCCTCCTGCTGCAGCCCGACTTCCCAGCCGCCCTGGGGAACAGAGACAGGGAGGGGGACCCGTCACCCTTATCCACAGCCTACTTGTCATCCGCGGACTCCAGGAGCACAGCGCCAAGCAAGGCCCAGTCACCGGACTGATCCAAGTTCCAGACTAAACCCCAGTCCCAGCCCCAGAGTGAATTCGACCTTAAACGGAAGCCTGACCCCAAACTCTTGTCCATCGTCCCCAAAGCGGGGTCTGCCTTGAGGGCCCTGTCATGGTTTCCTGGTGGCCCTAGCAGTACCATGGCTGTAACAACACTGTCTCTTTGTGGGTGGTACGGCTATGGACAGAGGTTAGAGGGCCTCTCCTTAGAGCCCAGAGCTGGCCCACTGGACTTTCCAGTTTGGGTTGGGAGCCCTCAGTCACTGCTTCCGACTCCATGGATGAGTGGGGCCCAGGAGGTGTCACCTTGTTATGAGCTGGACCCTGGCTTCCTGTTCTTGGAGCCAGGCCTGGGAGGAATCCAGGAGTCTGGCTGCATCTTCCAGTCTCTGTCCCCATTCTAGGAGCCTGTGCTCAGTCCCCCTGGGTCACCAGGCTGGGAAGGGAATTCTGGGCCTCCTTGGCCAGACCCCCCCCCCTGCCCCCACCTCCTTAGCTCCTGAATAATTCAAGCTCTGTCAGATCTAATGAGGGTGAGGGAGGTCTCAGGAAGTACAAGGGGCCCCTTTAGGATGGCTGGAGGTAAGGAAAAGGGATGGGAAAGCCCAAGCTTCTCCCCTCCCCTCCCCTGTGCCCTGGCCAGGGATTAGGGGTGAGATCTGACCTGTGTGCCAGGGAGACATTGGCATTGGGTCTGACATGTGAGTAGGGGTGATAGCTGCCCAGGAACAGCCAGAAAAATCAGGTCTTGGGAGCCACTGGGTGAGGAAGGGGGGTAAAGGCCTCCGTGAAGGAACCACTGGGCTGGTGGCAGCTTCTGCCTGTCTCTTTGGCTTTAGGGAAGTGGCTGCCACCTCGCATCAGCTTCCTCATCTCTGCCCGGGGAGAAGAATGTCACAGTCCCAACAGGGCTGTGGGGAGAGGCCAGCAAGATTGCTCCAGAATCAGAGTTTATCAGCGTCTCTTCCACTTGTCCCCCCTCACCCTGGGACATGGTCTTCAACTCCCTGGACCTCAGTTTCCTGGTGGGCTAAATGGGCCTCAACCACCTCCCTTGCTGACCCAAAGGCTTCTTGCAGTAGGGCTGTGGGGAGAGCATAGGTATGGTGGGGTTTCCCTTATTTCCTTCTTTTAAGGGGTCCCCATCTGGCGTTGTTCTAAACAAGTCAATCCCATTGTAAGCATGTGACCCCAAAGAGGGACCACCCTCTTAAATCTCCTATCTTTTCTTTTTTTTTTTTTTTTTTTGCGGTATGCGGGCCTCTCATTGTTGTGGCCTCTCCCGTCGCGGAGCACAGGCTCCGGATGTGCAGGCTCAGCGGCCATGGCTCACGGGCCCAGCCGCCCCGCTGCAGGTGGGATCTTCCCGGACCGGGGCACGAACCCGCGTCCCCTGCATCAGCAGGCGGACTCTCAACCACTGCGCCACCAGGGAAGCCCCCTCATATCTTTTCTTTTAAACAGTTATATGAACAAGCGTATCCTGCTCCGTAATAGATCTGTGTTACTTTCCATATGCCAAGTTTGAAATGACTTTCCAGCTAATATCTTTACCCTAATTGGCTGGTAGCGTTCATGGTCCAAGATGGAACCCACGTTCACTGTGTGGCTTCCAGGCTCATGGCACACGGGCGAGTGAGGTCTGGGTGCTGGGGTCACATGCTTCCCCTCCCGCCCAGAAGGGACGGAAATACTCATGGTGCTTCGTCTTAAGGGATCTGTGTCTGGCTCATCCTGCTGGGGCATGGGAAGAGGGGGGGCCGGAGGGATCCCAAAGGTGGCCTCTGGGAGAGGAACCCAGGGATTGGCCACCCCAGTTTGTGTCCCACCATTGGTCTCTCTTGCTTGTTTGGAGCATGTTTCTCCCCAAGGTAACTTCCCAGCTTGTTGTCCTCCAGCAACAGGGTTTGTTCTGCCTTCTGGTTCTCCCCTGGCCTGGCCTGCTTCTCCTGCCCATTTTCAGCTGCCATCACCCCACAACATGAAAGCAGAACGGGTAGTAGTAGACATCTGTGTTGCTGCCTTCTACCATCCTTCACCTTCCTCTGACGCCATGTCCTCACCTCTACCTGGAAAACCACGTCCTTCCCCACTCTTAGTCTATGGGGTTCTGATGAACCCTCTTCCAGGGGATCAATATACGACCAGACTTAAGCCAGTCAAAGTGTTCCTGGCCATAGTCCCTGGCACATGGTCTAATTCAGGCTCCTCAGAGCCAGGAAGCTCATTCCTGGGACCTTGGATTAAGCAATTAGGCAAGTGGATTTGTTCTTTCCCACTGGACTGGAAACCTCAAAGGACGCAGGGGCTAGAACTACTGCCAAGGGGCTAGAACCTTGTTGCCAAGTATAGCACAATGATGAAGCCACACAGTTAAAGGAAGGATAAAGAAGTAGAGAAAAACTGGATCCTCTTGACATTGTCCGAGCCCCTGAATGCAGCCATGCCTGAAATCAGCCCTGCTTCCAGGAACATGACTCAATAACTTTCTGTACGGCTTAAGCCAGTTGAGTTTTCTGTCCTTGTAACCAGGAGTCCAGACGTGTGCTCTGAAGACAGGACAATGGATGCCCTCATTTGCTGAACCCTCTTAAGCCTGGGCTATGGCCATGCTATTTGCCGGGACACAGTTATTTTCCAGTCACTGAGGGCATCATAGGCCTCCTGGTGGCTTCTGCCTGCTATTTTCTGAGGGTGAAGGGGTGTGGGGTCACCTTCTCTAGGCAACTCTGCTCCCCCAGCAGCACAGCCACAGTGTCTCTCCTGAGAGGCAGTGTGTAGAGGAAGGGCAGGAGCCCTTGGGATAACCTGGGAGCCTGGGGGTATCTCTGAATAAAGTGAGGGTGGTCTAGAGCACAGGTCCCCAACCCCCTGGGCTGCAGGATTAAGAACCGGGCCACACAGCAGGAGGTGAGCGGCGGGCAGGCGAGTGAAGCTTCGTCTGACCCCCGTTGCTCACATTACCGCCTAAACCATCCCCCCCATCCCTCACATTACTGCCTGAATCATCTCCCCCACCCCCGCCTCACCCTGTCCGTGGAAAAATTGTCTTCCACGAAACCGGTCCCTGGTGCCAAAAATGTTGGGGACCACTGGTCTAGAGGATGAGTTCTGCTTTCACCACAGTTGGGTGCTGGGCCCCATCTGGAGAAGGGTAAAGGAAATAGAGACCCAAAGAGGGACTGGAGGTCACTCAGCAATGCACATTTCCAGAGGGACCTAAGTCTCTGGTCACTGGTCTGGACTGCATCAGTCCCTCTCCATGGCCTTGTCTTGGGCCATCTGGTCAGCCATTGCCCTTTGGAGGACAGGGCCAGGAACAGCTGTCTCTAGCCCTTATCACTGAGGAATTTGGGCAGACTATGGACTTCCTCTTCTACATACTTCCCTATTCTAAACATCCTCATTATCCATCTGGACTCCAGACACACAAAATTAGAAAATTCCCAGCCAGATGTAGCCAAGTCTAATGGTCCCAGGGAAGGGTTCCAGGGGAGGATAGAGCTGGTGTGTGGGCTTCACAGAGAATGAGCAGTAGTGGTGGGCCTCTGATGTTGCGTAAGAGTTTGACAATTAGAGGTAGAGTAAGAACATTCCAGAAAGTAGGAGCAGTGTGTGCAGAAGCGCAGAGGCATGAAAATGCCTAATACATTCAAGGTTGCAAGAAGCCCGATGTAGCTGCAGCAAGGGGCGCTGGAGGCATCAGGAGACAAGTTGGGAGATGTAGGCAGGGGCCAGGCCTCATCAGCTCTGCCTGGACTAGTGTAGTAGCTTTCATTCCCACCACCTGCAACCTGAGGGATCTTTGTAAACTGTGTATCCCCATCCTCGTTCTCCTGCATCAAATATCTGATGGTCCTAGGAGTCAAAGCCCAGACATCAAAACTGGCATTCAAGACCCTTCCTAATCCCACCACTGCCTAGGTCTCCCAACTTGCCTCCTGCCACCTCACGTGGAGAGGAGGAAGCAGGCCTCAAAGTCAGTCTCACCTTGCAGTTGGTTTAAGATGAGAGTTTCAGGCCAGACTGGACCCCCAATACCTTCTCTGTGACAGCAGTTCCTGAGCCCGAAAGAAGGGACTCAGGCAAGAGTGAAGAAGTCCATAGCATTCCTTCAATCCTGATCCTGTGTCTCCTGCCATTTTGTTGGCCGGATGTGGGAGGTGACTGACTGGGGGTTTGTAGGAGAGTCCTGAGTATCTGGCTGGGGGCGTGGATTAGCCAAGTCCTGTTAATTCCACTTGCTCAGTAGGCCTCCTCCTTTTTATTCCCACCGTGAGGGGCTTGGGAGAGGCCCTGCTTCCTCTTCCTGACGTGGGGCTGCCTGAGATATAGGGCAAAGGCTGTGGTTCTGGGGGAAAGGGTGAAGATGCTGAGAGTTGTAGCTGTTAGATGCTAGGGGCTCAGAGAGACGGGGTGAGGCCAGCTCAGGTGTTGTGGGCCATACGCAACCCCCTCAAGGGAAGCTTGAGACCACAGCTACCGGTCTTGAATCAGAACCTCCAGCTTCATCCCAGGGCCGGAGAACTATGGCTGGAGAAGCCACGGGAGACAGAAGCAGGGCGGTGGGTGCGCGTGAGTCCCTCTGAGGAGCAGCTAGTCTGTGAGAGGGGTCTAAACTGCAGCAGGCTGGAATAGGTGAGACAGCAGAAAGAACTTCCTGCCTGTAAATTACCAAGCACTGTGGGCCACCATGGATGATTTGCGCTTCTGAGGTTTGTCAAAGGAGGGCTCTTTTTTTTTTTTTTTTCCTGCTAGGGATGGTTGGAACAAGCTGGGGAATGGGGAGTAGAGAGCGGGGGCTCGGGAGGGTCACATTTACCATCCTCCCATTACCATCCCGTATCCCACGATTTATTTAAGCTCCTCCCTGCCCCCCACTGAAATAAGGGGGCAACAAAGAGTCATGAGGGGAAACTGAGGACCCAGAGAGAAAGCAGTGTGATCAAAGGCACACAGGACTGCAACCCAGCTTCCCCTGCTGCCCCCTTCATTTTGGCTTTTGTGTTTGAATCGGTAAGGAGATGGAGATCTTGTAGCCAAGGAGGAGGTGAAGGGGAGAGGAGAGAAGGAGTAAAAGGAGGAAGGAATGGGGGCAGGCATAGGAAGGTAAGGTAAATCATGGGATCCAGCAGTCATGGAAAACAGGAGAAACATGCTCCTGGCTTTGCAGAGGGCACTAAAAGAAGTTGAAATTATCATCTTAGTGGGAAGAGACACAAGGGAGTCTGTTGGGCTGATGGGAATGTATAATAGCTTGATCTGGGTGGTGGCTACACAGGTGCACACGTGTGAGACAATTCCTTGAGCCATCACTTCAGATTTGTACATTTCACTAATTAAAAACTGCCTCTAAAGTCCCAGGGCGTCACGTGACACGCCATAGCCACTTTGGAAGAAGTAGCTCCTCTTCTGAGACAGCAGAGCCTAGTTAAGTCCACAAGTTCTGGAATCATACTGTCTGCCACTTTCGGGCTGGGCGACCTTGGGCAAGTCACCTCACCTCACCTGTAAAATGAGGACAATGACAGCACCACCTACATCCAGGGTTGTGTTGGGTCACATGTAAGGGACACGAGGGGATTGCCAAGGGTTAGCAGTTGTTGCCAAAGCCCCAGCCCAGCCCAGCCCCTCATGCCTGGCTGCCTTGCTGTCTACGCCCAGACCCAGCCTAGCGCCAGCCTGAATGCCCTGCGGAACCCCAGGCAGTCTGAATGTCCTGCCCACTGACAAGTGGCAGCAGTGCCCTCCAGAGGAGAGGTCTCAAGCCTGGTTTTCCCCTACCCCCTACTGCAGTCTGATTTCTCTCCCCCTCCCCGTATTTTGACATCCTTTTGCCAATAGTCCAAAGCCTCCTGTCTCTGCAAGTCCTGGGGAAGGCTGAGCTCTGGTGGTGGGGTGGGGTAGGAGGATGGAGTGAGAATTGGTGTTGGTGGATGGGGGGTAAGAAAAAGAGTGGAGACATAGGGCTTGGGATGCAGGCTTGGGTTTGGGGCAAGAAAGAACTTTCCTCAGCTTAGGGTGGTACCAGGGCAAGGGCTCTCATTATTAGGAGAATGCAAGCAAAGGCATTCAGCCTGGGGTTAAGCCTGGTCCCTCAAGAGGCCCTTCTTGCAAGGTTTACTGAGGGGCATGAAGCCTTACAGGCTTTCTTTGCAGAGGATCGCCACAAGAATGGCCAGCAAAGCCGGGGCGGCAGAGACTCAGGTTTAAATCCTCTGTCCTTTGAAAGTCATCCTGGGCACCACTGGGGAAAGACACTCAGTTTCAAACACGGTGTCTGTGGGTGATGTTGATGTCGGGTCACCGGCAGAGAGCAGGGCACCGACACAGGGAGCCATGACTCCTCGATACGTCGGCTAGTGACCTCTTCTCCTCGTCTGATGACCCCCTGGGCAGGAAAAACTTGTTTTTAAGATGGTGGGAGGCACTTCCTGGGAGATATGGACCTTCACATCATGAACCACATGAGAGGAGGTGCATATAAGATTGGGCCCTGTCCAGTGAAGCCCAGCTTCCTGCCCACCCACCCTGCTCCAGACCTCCTGCTCATCCCCTCGCCCACCTGCCAGCTTGCTGTACAGTCCCATCATGGCACAGGCAGGAAAGGTCCTCGTAGTAGGTGCAACCCTCCCACCTTGATAATATCACCACTCATCTTGTGATGCTGGATTAAATGCTGCTGGGGGATATCTGAATATCGACTATTAAGGAATCCCTGTTAATTTTGTTAGGTGCGATAATGGTATCATAGTTACATAGGAAAATATCCTTTGATTTTAGAGATGCATCTTAAAATAATTTGTTCTATGATGTCTATAATGTATTTTAAAATAGTTTGGCCAAAAAAAGCAAATGATGCAAATATTAATGGTTAAAGGTTAATAATTTTCAAATCTAGACATTGGGAGTGGACAAACACAGGACATTCCTATACTGCCTGCCATTTTGCTGACATCACTCCAAGAAATGGGTATTTCCATGTTCATTATACTATTCACTCCACTTAAAAAAAATATGTTTGAAAATGTTCACAATAAAAGTTAAAAAAAACCCATAATGTGATGGAAAGATTAAATTGTATTTCTTTTTCTTCTGAAATACATCGAAGGTATGTGGGAGAGTTTGCATGTATTGTACATTTTCCTGGGTGCAATGAGAACAGCTTTGTGTTGGGAAAGTCAGAGAGGGGAGGGCTGAGTCTGGGAGGATGATGACAAAGAGCAGGGAGAAAGGGACAGGGCTCTGTCTAGTCCCCTGGCCCCATTCCTGCATCCGCGTCCAGGGGTGCCACAGCGAAGGGCCCCTGCGAGTGGCAGGCTCCACCCAGGCCGGGTTGCCATGAGGCTGCCTGCGTGCAGGGAGGCCCATCATCCGTTGCCTACCTGGGCCTGGAGTCTCACCCCCCAAACTGTCTGGCCGCCCATGAGGAAGCACTACTCCCTGTCCCCAGTACTCCCGCCTGCCCTGGAAGCCCCTGGGCAAGGGGGGCAAGAGAGGGCTGAAGAAGGGTCCCTAGGGCTCCCAAGCTGGGGATCAAGAGGAAAGAAAGACCTGTCACATAGTTCACACAGCACTTTCACCTCCTTCGAGTCTCACTGAAGTCCTGACTGGACGGCCAAGCCCATTTCACAGTCAGTCGTGATGCTGGGGGTGGGTGGGTGGGAAGACTCTGCCCCAGCCAGGGTGGAGCTGGCCTCTCTTCCCATTTCTCTTGAATCTTGGGCCAAGGGTTCTCACCCTCCCTTTTGTGATGGGGAAACAGAGGCCCTTCCAAAGAAAGGAAACCTGCTCTCCAGGTCAACTGGCCATTGCCATGGAGTGAGGGGAGGACCCAGCTCAGGCTCCTTATCATGGAAGCTCTAGAAACGTCAGGAAAGATGGAGACTCAGGGGAGCATGAGAGGGTGGAAACCTCTGAAGGGAGCTCGCTCTTCCAGCGCAGTCCCTGGGGAGCCCTGGGCAGGCCTAACTGACGTTGGCCCTTGACTTAAGGAGGAGACCTGACCCCTCTGTAGCTGTGTTTCTTAAAGCCCATAGGATGGCTTGCTGGGGGCCGGGAGGGCTGGGTAGCCATGGACAGCTTCTGGAGCAGCTGGAAGCAGAGGGCTGGGGCAGCATGCCTACGGCAAGGTGAAGCCTTCAGGAGCAGATGGCCAGCAACCCGCTTCAGAGAAGAATCAGAGGAACCAAGTGTCCCCCAAGCCCAGGGCCACCCCAGTCTCTGGGGGGAGCTGAGGGCTTCCTCCACTTTCTGGGGTCAGGCTCATTGGTCCTGCCAACAGAGGTTGTTTTATGGTCTCAGGTGGAAGGTTGGACCATTTGGCTGAACTCTTCAGGGACTACTCTTCCTCCTCCAGGGAGCCTTCCCTGACTGCTCCTCTCAGCAACCCTTGCCCCATTTCTGGGCAGCTGCACCCCACACCCACCTGGGCTGGTTCTCCTGGGTCACTGGCTCAGCTCTCCCCTACCAACTGGAGAATCTTCCCAGGGCAGGGCGTGGGTCTGCTCCTTCTCTATGACACCTCCTGCCCCTGCTCTGGGCTGGGTACTGGCCTGAGCAGTTCTGCTACCAGTGAGGAGCCCCTGTGCCTGCTGTCCAGGGGGTGGGAGTAGTGGAAGGCCTGGAGGGTGGTCTTGGGGCGGACTTCCTCTTCTGAGACACTGGAGGTTTTCTTTCCTTTTCTTGCTTCCCTGTTCAGAGATTTCCTCTTCACAGACTGAGGTCAGGGCTCCATAAACAGGAGTGATAAGGCCTTGGGCTTTCAAACTGAACTTTGCAGCTACCATTTTATGACTCTGGTAACGTACTCCCACCCCTGCCACCCCCACCCCCCCGCCAAGTCTGGCTGGAGTAGGATTGCCTGGTGTCAATTCCTTATGGGAGCAAGTGCTGGCTGGTGGGGAGGAGGGAGAAATAGAGAGGGAAATGGGGGCCCCTCATTCCAGCCTGCCCTCATCCACTCCTGGGTGAGTCCCTTCTGCTCTCATCCACTCCTGGGTGAGTCCCTTCTCCCTCTGTGGGCCCAGCCCTGCACTGGGCTGTAGGGAACATGGGAGGGTGAGAGACCTTAGCCCTTGATCCCATGGGATGGTCAAAAGAGCCCAGGCTGGGAGGTGAGTAGGGTTGAAGGGTGGGGTCAGAGGGGGAAGGGCTGAGTGGGCTGGAGCAATCAGGGAAGGCTTTCTGGAGGAGCAGCTCAAGTTGGGAACTAACCAAACAAAATGTGGAAAGAACAGGGGAGGGTAGGCATGGGAAGAGCCAGGCTTTGGACTTTCTCAGGAGGTGGGGGGCAGATGTTGCACGAGAAGGGGCCCCACTGAAATCACTCTGCCCCTAGGCTGAGAAGCCTCCAGGGATGGGAGAATGGGGTGCCAGTGGCGGTCTCAAGATCCCTGGCTCATCCAGGGAGAATTTTTTTGTTTTTTTTTTTTTGCGGTACGCAGGCCTCTCACTGTTGTGGCCTCTCCCATTGCGGAGCACAGGCTCCGGACACGCAGCCTCAGCGGCCATGGCTCACGGGCCCAGCCGCTCCGCGGCATGTGGGATCTTCCCAGACCGGGGCACGAACCCGCGTCCCCTGCATCGGCAGGCGGGCTCTCAACCACTGTGCCACCAGGGAAGCCCCTCCAGGGAGAATTTGAGTGGTTGGAGCCCAAGGGTGGAAGAGCCCGAGGGTTGCTGGTGAGGCCTGGAGGCTTTGTGACACTGAGAGGCTGTAAGTGGTGCCAGAGCTACGGCCTCAGGGCCAGAACTTGGTGGGGCTTTGAGTGCTCAGGAGGTGGGTCTCACCACGGCCATCAGTGGGAGGAGAGGAATTATGCCAATTGTCTTAAGGCCTGCTCCCAGGACAAACGATGAGCACCCCATCCCGGAGTGCGCAAGACATTAGCTAGATGGAACAGAGATTCCTGCCCTGGTGGAGGTGATGGTAAGGGAGGTAATCATGGGATAGAAGAAACTAGATGACCAATATACTCCATCCACCCACCAGCCAACTTGGAGCTGGTGCCAGACCTGGAACCCACAGGTTTTAGGCCCTGTCCAAGCAGCAACTGCAGATTCCTCAAGTCCTGGGGTAAGGGTAGAAAGAAATCAACCTCAGCCCAGGTCTGATGGGTGGGGGACAGGTGTGGCTCTGTTATCTTTGGGCCTCACTTTGCCCATCTGTAAAATGGGCTTGGGTAGTCTTCAGGTCTTCCCTGATCTTACAGAGAGATGACTCATGCATCTCCTGCCTCAACCAGAATCTGCCCTGCAGCCCAGGTAAGCCACACCCCCAGGCACACACATGGGCACACCCACACATGGGGCACGAGGGCACACATGCACCAGGGGCACACACACACCCATATGGAGATGAAACAGAAGTGGGAGGAAGAGGGTGGCCACTGTTTGTTGGTTGTTTGTTCCCTGGTTAGCTTTCCCCATGCACATGTCTGGCCCTCCCTGAGAAACACCACTCCAAATCCTTACTGCCCACCACCTTCCACCTTGAGCTCCATACCTTTCAGCTCTGCTCAGTGGGAGGGCACAGAAGGGTCTGCCTGCCAGCCACCTGATCCCAAAAGCCCCTTCCCGGGTCCCAGGGTCCTCCGTGTTTGGTCTGCTGCTGAATGTCACTTCTACAAGTAGCTTAATGCCCCACAGACACCTCCGGTGGGGCACAGCACACAACGACGACCCTCACAGCCTGCCTCCAACCTCCTGTCTAGCAGACCTTCCATTTCAGTGGACCACAGTCCCTGACCCTGCATCCACTGACTTCCCCAACCCACAGGTACTACACGGAAGGCAAGTTTGGAGTCCGCCCTTAACCGTCTCCCCTCCACCGGTGTCCCAGATCCCGGCGCTGAGCGGGCTCCAAACAGCGCTGGAAGGGACTAGGCTCGACGGAGACCCCACCCCGCCCTCGGGTCTAGATCCGGTCTGGGGCGCAGGGGAGGCGAGACACGGTGCTCCGCGCCCCTTATCCCCTCCACACAGACTTGAGCACACGGCTGGGTTCCCGTCACCCTCGCTCCACCCCCAGCTGCCGGGACTCTGGGCGGCTCGGCGGACACTCACCGCTGGCCCGAGGGCGCAGGCTAGGGCGCCGACCAGCACGCAGAGCCAGCGGGCGGGCGGAGGTCTAGGAGGGCGCATGGTCCGCCCCGGGTCCGCGGCGGGCGGCCCGGCGCCGGTAAAGGGCGGGCGGATGGGCGGCGTACCGCGCAGCGGACGTTGGGGAGACTGACAGAGTGGCGCTGCTGCGGTGCCCCTGCGTTAAGAGGCCCCGCTCGGAGCGAGGGCGGGCCCCGGGGGCTCGTCTGACGGGCGGCGGGTGCAGCCAATGGCTCCGCAGAGGCGGGGCGGCCGCGCAGGTGTGGGGCGGGGCTGGGGGAAGCCCCGGCGAGTCGGGTGTCCCAGCGCTCCCTCCGCCAGTCTCACACGTCAGTCCTCAGAGGCGAGGTGTGGGCAGGCCTTCGTCCCTTCGGACCGCATCCCCGGAAGACCCAAACCGTCGCATTCTTTTCTGCTTGGCTCACGACGTTTCCAAGCGCCAGGTTACGATCTCCCACTCCCACACGCCCCCTTAGCCCCACCCCAGGGCGCTCTGCTCGTCCAACTTCAGAGCCACCTCCTCTAGGAGGTCCCCCCGCCAGCCTCCCCATTTTCCACTTCTGCGCCTCGGAGGGCTGGTGCAGGCGGGCCGGATTAGGAGACAGCACAAATCACTTCTGATTCTCTAGGCTGAGGGCGCGACCTGCCTAGGGTCCTGGGCTGCAAGTGCCCCAGATAGGTGGGGCTCACTGTTTGATCCATTTTCAGTCACCCCAACTCATCCCTCGCGCCGGAGAGGCCAGGCTAAGGGAAGCTAGGGCGCGAGTGAGTCCCGACGCCGGGTTCCTTGGTGCCTCCCCTGAGCCCCGGCGACCCGGCAGGGCGCGCTCGGCACCGGCTGGGCTCCCGGACCATTCACGACCAGGCGGGGGCGGAGGGTCATGCTTCAGGAAGGATGACGAGTCCGCTCCCTTGCGCGTCTGGGCCGGGGCACCTCGGGAAGGAGGCAGAGCTGAAGTTCCAGCGCCCCCACGCGGGAAGGGAAGGTCTGTTGCCAGCGCGCGGGCCCGGTCTGCGCTCTTCCGACCTAAAACAACCAGAGCCCTCCTCCTCCAGCCTTCCCTATTTTACGTACTGGGAAACTGAGATACGGAGAAAGGCCCGGAGCCGGCCTCTGACGCCTCACTTCCAAGGTTCGGCGGGGGACATCGGGCCAGCCCTCCTCCACCGTGCATCCTCAGAGCTCGGTTTATTCTTCCTTAGAATAAGGGGCAGGTTCACTGGCTCCGCGCCCTGGAAGGGCGCCTTCTTGTGGACCAAATGCAGGTGGCTGCCTTGCCCTCTTTCCGAGGGTTCGAGACTGGTGCAGTCGAGGCTGGAGGTGGCGGTGGTGGCAGTGGGGTAGGGTGACTGATGGGTGACTGTGATAGGGGGATGAGGGCAGGCGATGTTCAGTGGAGAGGCGGAGAGGGCTGCGCGTCCCTGGGCGCCTGCGGAATGTGCGGCTGCTTGAAGGAGGTCTTACTCCAGGCTCTGGCTGATCAGCAAGTGCGTCAGAGTTCCCTGCGGGCGCACCCTGCTCTCCCTGCCTGCAGCGCGGGGTACTCGGGCCGCTGACCTTCTAAGGGTAGGATGGAATTATGGAGAGACAAGGGAAAGCCAGGAAGGGATGAGCGCCGAGCCGCTCCTCGATTTCGGCTTATTTGGGGTGCTAGCATTTGCTTCCTATTCTCCCTCCCTCCCTCCTTCCCTCCCTTGCACAATCATTAAGAGTTTGCTGTGTGCCAGGCTCTGCGCTTTGCACTGGGGCACAGAGATATATAAGACAGTGGCACCTGTTGCCTGAGGAGGACCTGGGGAGCTATTGTACTCCCTCCAAATTTCTACCTCCTTCCAGATATAATCAGTAAGCCTGGACATAAGCCCTTCCCCAGACAGGAGAACTGTGGAGATGCCCTTGCCCTGGCCATTCTGGGGTTTGAACTCGCTTTCTCAGGGGAGGAAGTGTTTGAAGAATCACAAGCCATCTCCTCATCCATTCTCACTTCTGGAGGCTAGGTTAGGCTCAGGAGTCAGAGGTCCTTGCCTCCCCCTGCGACCCTGCCACTACTCCCTCTCAGGCCTCAGTGCTCTAGCAGGGCAGTGGAATTTTGTCCTCATTCTGGAAAGTCACCTTTGCTTGGCACAGTGACCCAGGAATCCTAGATATGAATGGCAAATCCATGAGCTTTGGATCTCATAAACCTTTGCCCACTCTACACACACACACACACACACACACACACACACACACACACACCCATCTGATCAGCTGCAGAAAGCTGATGAAATCCCACCATTAAAGCATGTCCTTTGGCCTGTTAAAGTTCTGCTCTCTCTGAGGACAAGTATCTTGGTTACTTGAGGGTGCATTTGAGGGAGGTGAGGATTGGGGAATAGGAGAGAGCCAGACCCCACTTTGCCAAGTGACCCTTGGCCAGGCCCAGAAGGGGGCAGATGGAGGAGGGGTGGGAATCAGCTGGGAGTGGCTGCCTCTCCCCTTGTTCTGGAGGGTGTCCACACGACACCCCCTCCTTAGCTTGAGGACTACACGTGGGCAGGCTGGAAGCAGCGAGAGTGACTGGCAGGGCCCCTGGATGCCCTTGCACCCAGGGTGACTGAGGAATAGTAGTTTCCATGCAGATTCTTTGCAATGAAAATTACTTCTTTGTTCTTTCAGAATCGTTCTCCTGGGAGACCCACCCTTCCTTACCTATCAAAAGTCACAAAACAACTTCAGAAGTAAAAGAAGCAGGAAAAAGAAAATAGCCAAAACAAACCAATACCTGAACAATTCAACCAAGAGTATGTTTGACCTTGTTTTGGCGAATTGTTACTGCATGTCCTGTTCTATGTCCTGAGGCACTGTGGGGATCACCTGGGGGCCTACTCCTGGGGAGTTCTTGGAATCTGATGAGAAAACCATCCTTTCACCTGTCTGATGATCTGGGAAAGCTTCTGGGGTGGGAGTGGGATATCAGAAACAGGAGGTGTGTGTGTGTTGGGGGGGGCACAGAGACAGACTATTTGAGGGGGTGGGAAACAGTGACTTGGATCTCCATTCTCCATCCCCCCCCCCAAAGCCCGAGTCCCTCTGGAGTTGACTTTTGCCTCATCAGTCCAGGTTTGGGGAGGGGGCCACAGCCACCTCTTGCTCTCTGCTCCCCCATGTCCTCTTGAATGGATTCCTCCAAGGGTATTCTGTTCTGAAGTCTCTCCTCCTGGATCCCTGGAACCAGTCTCCAGTCTCTGGCCCAAGCCCCACCTCCCTTCTGGATGCGGGAAACAGAGGGGTGCAGAAGGTGGGGGGAAAGACAGAGAGGCAGAGTCACTTGCCTTCCCCCGTGATGACAGGCGAGGCAGGAAAGAGTCGGCAGTTACTCATTTGGAGCCTGCGTGGCTTCCTGGCTGCCTGCCTCATTCTTGCTGTGGGTGCCACCTTGCCTCCCCCAGTCCTTCTCCCACCTCTTGAGTCGTGCACTCACTGCTTCAAGGCTCCCAGCTGAGGAACTCAATGATGGTGAGGTCTGCAGTGGAGTGGGAAGGGCAGCTGGGGACCACGGTGTGGTCTTGGCCTCCTTGGCGGGGACCTGGCCTGGGGAGTCACTGCTCAGGATGCCCCTTCCGGAGCCATCCACATTTCTGTGTGGATGCAAGCAAGATTTGCCCTTTCTGGGCTTCTGAGTTGAAGACACCTTAGGTCTTTATTCATCGAGTGGGGCTGGCAGCTCCAAGGATAAGAGGTGCTCATCACCTCCCCAGGCCTCTCCTTCTTTGGGGCCGGTTCTTCCTGTGAGAAGATGTTTCTTAACTCCAAGCCATGGTTTGGTGGAGGGCAGGAGAGGCCTATTGCTTAAAGAAGCAATATTCCTTTCATCGTTTCTGTAACTGCTTGCAGTGAGTAGCATTCCTTCCTCCCTCTTGTATCACCACCTCCACTGACCTGGCCCTCTGATGAGCACTGGGGATGTTGCAGTGACTTAGACATTGGCTGCCCCTCTAGGACAGCCTGTCACTGCTTAAGAGGTCACTGGAGGGATCTTCTGGTGATGCTGCAGCTGCACTAGCTAAAAAACAAGAGTTCATGGGAGTGCAGGTGACGGAGGGAGAATTGTTCTGACTTGAGAGATGGGGAAATGAAGCCCAGGGACGGGTTTGGAAATGGCCAGCATCACTCCTTGGTCCTGGAGGCTGGGCTTAGAGCTCGGGAGGGGAGGGGGCAGAGGGGAGGTGATGGTGCCAACTCTAGGCGCATCAGTTCAGGCCCTCTAGTGATCAGATGCTAAGACGGAGTTAGTATTATCGGAAGTTTATTGGATGGCAGGGGGACCCTGTGAAAGACAAAGGAGGAAAAGGCAGGACCCAGCAGGGAGAACCTCAGAGTGCGACCCAGCTCTGACAGAGCCTCTGCTAGCCTGACCCGGAGCTGCAGAGCAAAGGTGACACGTGGACGCCTTAGTAACCCTACTGTGCACAGTCAGTGTCTGGGGGCCATCTGGGAAGAGCAGAACCCTCACCTCAAATGCTGTGGTGCATCCTGAAAGCGCTACTCAGAGAGCCTGTCAGCTCACTGCATTCCCCACAGCTGAATGGCACGTTCTTTCTTGACAGGAGATCCAAGTGAGGCATGTCTGCGGCTACCACAGAGGGGAAACTGAGGCGTGGAAAATGAAGGCCGGGGGAGAGCTCCTGCTCCAGGCGACAGAGAAAGAGGAGCCTAAGGTCCTACCCTTGGGGAATGCCTATTCTGGGCACAGACAGGGATGACTTAAGAGGGAGCTCCTTTCCTCAGAATCCCAGGGCTCATTATGAGGGGGTCAGCGGTCTGTCATCATGCGGCTTGGCATCGTGGTACAGCAAGTCTGGGAGACTCCAGAGGTGAGGACTCCCCGCCTCCCCCATTTACTCTCTAACAGCAGCCACAGTTTCTTGGTCAAATGCCTACTGCCGTATCTGTGTGCGCATGTGCGTGTGTGTGTCCGTGTATAAGAGCACGTGAGTGTGTGTGCTGTGTATGGGTGTGAGTCACAACAGACGCATCTGCTCCCAGCCGGGTGTGAGAGCAGGGCGTGGCCAGCGTGTATTGGGAGGAGACTGAGTTAGGGGCAAGGCTCTGGGCGATTAGTGGCAGAGAGGGAATGAGTCACAGGGAGGGTGCCCAGGACCCCAGCACCAGGCTGTGTCTCAGAGCTCATTCCTGAGGCAATGGACTCTGTGGCCCTTGTAGCACCCCGACCCCAGGAGGAGCTCAGTTAAGGTCCACAGAAGATCTCAGTTCCCACGCTCACCTCTCCACTCCCAGCCCCGGCTTCCTGTGAATTGTTGTGTAGCTGGCCTTGGACAGAGATTCTGGACAAGGAAGATAATGTCAACGGGACAAAACAGACCTGGGGATTAAGTAACATAATTGATGCCATCAGAGACTAGTGTGTGTGTTAAAAATTTAAGGCTATCGACGGAAAAAGATGGAAGTCTCAATGGAACTCCCAAACAACTAGAAGAAGGAAAAATAGCACAAAGAAAACTCCGTCAATGTGGGAGATTAGAAACAAGAATACATGATACATAGAAGCATAAAATCAGATATCAGGAATAATCACAAACATTAATCATCACACTAAATGTGAAAGGAGGAGAATTTAAGATGGGAAATTTAAGAGGAATAGTTCATACTATTAGAACATTCAATCTATCAAAAAGATGAAATAATCATGAACATCTAAGCATCTAATGATATAGCCTCAAGATACATGAAAAAAGGATGAATTGTCAAATCTACAGTCAGAGTGGAAGACCTGAACACCCTTCCCTCAGGAATTCCATTCAACTGTCAAAAAAAAAAAAAAAAAAAAATCAACTAGAACCACATTTCCCAGCAGGGATAGATATCCCAAAATATGGTATTGAGCAAGAAAAGCAGGTTGCAGAATGAGGTGTACAATACAGTATTCCTTATATAGAACTTAAAATCTGCAAACAATACTATGTAACTTTTATGGGTACAAAAATATATAGAAAAAGTCTAAAAAATGTCCAGGAAAGATAAACGTCTAAGTCCTGTTTTCTCTCTGTAAGGCAAGGGAGGGGAAAGGGATAAGGGAACTGTATTAGTTTTCTGTTGCTGTGTTACAGATTACCACAAACTTAGCATCTTAAAGCAACACCCATTTATTACCTCATATTTTCTGTAGGTCAGAAGTCCAGATATGGTCTACCTAGGTCCTCTGTGGAAATCAAGGTGTTGGCCTCCTACTCTCCAACCTCAGCAGGCAAGTTGAGTATTATTATTGTTTTTTAACTTGTTAAGAAAAGCTTCAAAATATACAAAGTGGATAAAATAGCATAATGAACTCCCACGTATCCCCCATCACTTTGTTTTCTCTGTGTCCCCACCCCAGCCATGATCATTTTAAATCAAATCACTGATCTATCATTTTATATTTAATATAACTCAGTAGTTACCTCTACAGGATAAGTACTCAAAAAAAAAAAAAAAAAGAAAGAAAGACCCACAATACTATCATCACATAATACCATTTTTATGCTCACCACACCTCCCCACCTGCCAAAACTCCTTAACAGCGTTAAATAATGTCATTATTTAATTTTCTTTCTTTGCCTTATAAATACTTTTATTTTCTACCAGTTGTTTGTTTAAATAAGGCTCACATATTATAATTCAATATAGAGGCTCCCTCATCTCTCTGCCTCTCCCTTCCTCACAAGTTCTCCTTGGAAGAAATTGGACTGGTCCTGTTCACTGGCTTCCCACAGTCGGAGTTTTGGTGATTGCGTTCTGTGGTGTTATTTAACTATTTCTCTAAGACTGATTATTTTAAAACACATCTTAAAACATACATGAGGTGATTTGCTCCTTAGTTCAAAGTGCTTACAAATCCTGAGTGAGACCCCCATCACCTCCCCTTTACCTCTCCTCTGCTTCTCCCACTCTTGTCTCCAGCCACCCTGGCCTCCCTGCTAGTCCAAGAACTCATTCCTGGCCCACTCTTTTTTAAAAATTGAAATGTAGTTGATTTACAATGTTGTGTTAGTTTCTGGTGTACAGCAAAGTGATTCGGTTATACATATATTCTTTTCCATTATAGGCTATTACAAGATATTGAATGTAGTTCCCTGTACTATACAGTAGGTTCTTTTTTTTTTTTTTTTTTTTTTCCGGTACGCAGGCCTTTCATTGCTGTGGCCTCTCCCGTTGCGAAACACAGGCTCCGGACGCGCAGGCTCAGCGGCCATGGCTCACGGGCCCAGCCGCTCCCCTGCATGTGGGATCCTCCCAGACCGGGCACGAACCCACGTCCCCTGCATCGGCAGGCGGACTCTCAACCACTGCACCACCAAGGAAGCCCTACAGTAGGTTCTTGTAGTTTATCTATTTTATGTATAGTAGTGTGTATACGTTAATCCCAAACTCTTAACTCATCCTCCCCCACCTTCCCGTTTAGTACCCGTAAGTTTGTTTTCCGATTCCTAGCCCACTCTTGCTCTTGGGTCTTAGGTCCCTCTGCTTGGAATGCTCTTCTTCCAGGTATCACCATAGCTCCTCACCTTTCTCTTTAAGGCTGACTCCCTTACTTCATACTCTAAACTGCTTCCTCCCCTCCGAATCCTGGACTGGGCCCCCTCACCCTGTCTACATCTTTTCCCCATTGTGCTTATCACCTCCTAAGTTACAATGTCCTTTAGTTATTTGTGAACGTACTCTATTACACATATTGTCTGTTTCTCTCTGCTAGAATAGAAGTTCCACGAGGGCAGGGATTTGCAGGTGTTTTGTTCCCCAATGTATCTCAAGTCCCTGGAACGATGCCTGGCACATGGCCCTCTGTTGGTGTTTATGGAATGAACAAGTAAGTGAATGAGTCTTCCTAAAACCCATAGCTGACGCCGCCCTCCCTTTGTCCCAGGATTCTAATGCTGACCTCTCACAGGCTCTGAGGGAAGCTCTCCCCAGCCCCTCCTTAGTCTGGTCTTGAATATGCTTCCCCACTCCTGCCCAAGCCTTGGGCTCTGCCTTGTAGAACACCAAGCTCTTTCATGCCTCCCTGGCATTGCCTGTGCTGTTCCTCCTCCACACGTCTCTCAGGGGAGACTTTGTCATGCTTCAGGGCTTGAGTCCATGTCAGTCACTGCCTCTGGGAAGACCTGGGATGATAGGCCCAGAGTGGTGATGATTGGGTAGCAAGAGAGCTGGAGCTCCTCCTGCAAGCCTATTCTGCTTAGACCTATCTTTGACTCTAGGCCAAATCTGACCCTTGATCACAGGCTGATCCCTAATGACCTAAGGCCTCCACCCAGAGTTACACATGATCTTAGACTGATCCCTGCCTCTAACCTGACCCCTGACCCTTATCATGGGTCTCAATTAAAACTAACCTTTGATCCTGATCATGGGCCTCAATCCAGAGTGACCCATGACCCCAGGATCATACCTAACTTCTGAATATGGGCATCAGCCTAGCCTGGCTTCTGACCCCAATCCACCTTGCCTGTCACAGGGAGTGAGAATGTGTGGCTGGCTCCCGTCAGGCAGTGCCTGAGTCTCCAAGTCCACGGTCCCTAGAGAGAGGCCAGGGCCTCAAGGCTGGGAGTCTCCAGGACACCTGGGGGGAAGTTCTCACTTCTGCCTGTCCTCTTCCCATCCCTCCCTCTGGCTCCCAGTCCAGTGGGTGCTGCCCCAGACTGAGGGGAGACACCTCCCTACCTCAGGGAGCCCCACTATGAGGAAACACAGCCCTGCTCTCCAAGAACCACAGTCTGAGGGGGAGATGCAGCCCTCGCTCAGGGAGCTCACTCTGAGGAAACCCAGCCCTGCCCTTGAGAAGCCACAGTGAGGGGGAGATAGAGCACTCCTTCAGGGAACCCGACTCCGAGGGGAGACCCAGGCCTGTCCTCAAGGACCTCCAGTCAGAGGGGAGACACAGCCCTAAATCAGGAAGCATGACTCTGAAAAAACACAGCCTTTCCCTCGAAGAGCCCCAGTCTAAGGGCGGAGACGCAGCCCTGCCTCACGGAGCCCGAGCCCGGGAGGGGAGACACAGCCCTGAGGGGAGACACAGCCCTGCTCTCAGGTCTCTTGACTTTGTGGCCAGGCACCAGGGGATGGGACTAACTGGCCAGAGCAACCCACACTTCTTTTTGCTCAGATCTGGGTAAAAATAGCCTCAGCTGCCCATGCCTCTCTCTTACTTCCCCTTTATCCTGACCCTGCTCAGGCCCAAGTCACTTGTCAGCTCCCCCTGCCCTCGGCCTCTTCTTGCCTGGGATGGGACAGGGCCCAGAAAGATGGGGCCAGGGGCCCAGACAAGTTAAACAGTTCTGCTGCAGCCCAAGTGAATCCTGACACCCGTTGCTGCTTCTGGGTAGCCACCCTGGATTGGCTGTTGGCTCTCTTGCCTCTTGATATGAGATAATTTGCTCCAGATATGAGATAATTTATCCACCCTTGAGGTGTGTAGACATCTCTGTCCTCTGCCTTGAAAGGGGTGAGGAGGCAAGGAGGAAGCTCAGCCCCTGCCCTTGGAGCCCTCAGAGTGGTTGAGGAGACCAGAATCTTCTGCAGGGATGAGTTAGGGTGTGAGTGGAGGCCACAGGCTGGGCTTAGGCTCTCTGAGTGATGCAGCCCAGAGGTGGGGCTCAGTGGGAACAGTGCTCTGAAGGGGCCAGAGCACCAGGGAGGGGAGGTCTGGAACTGGTGGTGGAGGCGGGATTGTGTGTGTGTGTGTGTGTCTGTGTGTATAACCTACAGCTGGGGAGCAAGAAGGGAGTAGAGGGTAGAGGCCTTGCAGGCTAGAGCCAAGGCCACATTTGAGGACAACTGGGCACCACCAGAGGACCAGGAGAAAGGCCTTGCCCCAGGAAAGTACACAACTGTGTGCATTAAAGAAATGTCCCATCGCTGGTCTCAGAGAAGCATCAACTCATGGGGAAGCTTGGGCCTGAGGATCCCTTAATCTGCGACCAGAGTAGGGTTGGGGTCGTGGCCTTCCCTCCATGTGGAGGGGCTGGATGTGTTTCATCATGGCCAGGGTGCTCTGGCCTGGCACATGCTGGCCACTCAGCTATTGGACTCTTCCTTAGTCCTCCTGACGTCACGGTGAAAAATATATCCATGCAGAACACGTGCCCTTCTGGTAGCACCGTCTTGATTACTGGGGTGGAAACTACTGCTCCCCTACTCTTGGCCCACATGGTTCAATGGTGCAGTGGGGGTCAGCCTTACTCTGGCTCCAGTAGCGGGTACATGCCTTAGGCCTGACCAGTGAGAGCCTTGCTGATGGTCACATGCCTCAAGCTGAGCCAGTGAGCACCAGCCCTGGAACTTTTGCCAGAACTCTGGGAAAAAAGTGTGTTTTCTCTGCTAGCAAGCCAGGAAAACATAAGCCTGCTGCTGTTGTGGCCACACTGACCTGCCTGAGATTTGAGCCAGGACACAGGATATCAGACCCAAGAGATGATGAGAGACATATCTGCTGACATTATTTGAGTCCCTGCATCCAGATGCACCTAAGGCAGACATTTTTTCCCTTGAAACCTTTTTTTTTTTAAAAAAATTGGGGTATAGCTGTTTTACAATGTTGTGTTATTTTCTACTGTCCAGCAAAGTGGAGTTCCCTCTGCTATACAGCAGGTACCTAAAGCCGATTTGCCTGTGGACTTTTTAGTGTCTGAGATACAGCTCCCTTCTTTGCCTAAGCCAGTGTCTGCTGGCCTTCTGTCACATGAAATGGAAAGAGTTCTGATGCTGCACCCCTTCTCCCCACCAGAGCCCAAGCTGTTCGGGGAGGCCACCTTCGGATCATGCTAAGCACCTCCATTGTGAATATGCAGAAGCCCAAATCTGACCTCTTTAGGTGAGGCTTATGTTTTAAGTCCTTCTGAATGCATCTTCTCCATCAAAATTTACCTGTCCCATGTCCATCCCCCTGACTTTTCTCCTGCCCAAGAGCTGGCTAATCTGATTAAACAACTAATCACACATGTAGACCCTGGCAAGCATTTGCTCAAAGAGCCTTTTCAAGAAGGAGAGATTCTAATCTCGAGAATCTTGAGCTCCCTGTGGACAAGGTTTCCAGAGAGACTTTGGGGACCCGTCTCATTTCACTGGTCAAGCTGCTCCTTGGGAGTCCTCGATTCTTCACCTCTGGTTGCCTTCAGTGGGGAGTCCCAGCCTCGGGCCATGTGGCAGCATCACCACCAGGTGGCAGTGGCGCCAAGTTCCTGAGGCCTCAGGACGCCGCTCAGCCCAGTTTACTTGATGTAAATAGAAAGAGGAGGATGTAAGGAATGGAGCCCCGGCTTTGGAGCCATCCAGATAAAACGGGAATTACTGCTCTGCTACTTAGCGACTCCAGGCCGTGGACAAGGGGCTAGAATTGTGCCTCAGTTTCCTCCCTCAGACTCAAAACTAATTGTGTCACTGCAGCAGCTTTTAAACTAAGCCCCACTCTCCCAGAATCTTAACTTCTTGAGGGCTTTTATGTTTCAGGCCTGCTCTAAGATCTTTACATATATTGTCTCATTTGCTCCTCAGAAAGATTGTGAAGCACGTGCTATTATCGTCCTTATTTTCCAGATGTGGAAACAGAGGCACAGAGAGGGTCAGGAGCTTGTCCAATGTCACCCAGCAGAGCTGGCATTTGAACACAGGCAGGCTGGCTTCAGAGCCTCTCTTACCTAACCATCATGCTATTCCACGTCTAACACCAACGTGTGTTACATTCTACTCCCACATGACTGTCATTGGCCACAGCCTGTGGCAGAGACTGAGTGTTGGGAAGATAGTAAAATCAGAAGAAATACAAAGACAGATGCTTCATGATCAGGTCACCCCAAATCCTTGCCAGTTTTCCAGAGTTCATGACCTGGGGACTTAAGACTCTGTTGGGAGAGTCTCCTACAAGGCACTGATGTCTTTTGTACCTGGAGAGAACAGCTTCCACCACCCCTGCAAATTCCTTCCACTCCAGATCAGAGGGTCTCTGTGTCCTGGCTTAGAGTATGTGGGGGTTTGTGAGGGAGGCATTGCTGGTTCTCTTCTGGGGCCATTACTCCCTTTTGTTCCCATCCTCAGTGTCTAAAGCTCATCTTTTTTTTTTTTTTTTTTTTTTGTGGTATGTGGGCCTCTCACTGCTGTGGCCTCTCCCGCCGTGGAGCACAGGCTCCGGATGCGCAGGCCCAGCGGCCATGGCCCACGGGCCCAGGCGCTCCGCGGCACGTGGGATCCTCCCGGACCGGGGCATGAACCCGTGTCCCCTGCATCGGCAGGCGGACTCCCAACCACTGCACCACCAGGGAAGCCCTAAAGCTCATCTCTTAATCCTCTTCCTGTGTCCTGTGTATCCCTGCATTCCCGGGAGGCCAGGGCTGACAGGAGGGAAGGCTGGAGACCCCGAGCATCTTTCGGTCTGGGCTGGCGTTCTCCACAGTCCTGGGAGTGTCGTTGCCCGGGCTGCCCTCAGTCATAGACCTGCAACAGCGTCCTCCTGCTCCGGAATTCCTTAGGCCAAGCCCATGGAGGTTGAGAGTGCGGGTTCCGGAACTAAACAGCCGGCCTCACGCCTCAGTTCTGCCACCTGCCAGCAAGGTGACTCTGGGATACTCACCTAACTTCTTTGTCTATATTGCTTCATCCGGAAAATGGAGATAAAAAACACCTACCTTACGGGGTAGTTGCAAGGGTAGAGAGGCTGACAAAGGAAAGAATAACGCATTTAGAAAGGATTAAGCATAAAAGTGCACCAACTGGCACAGGGCTTGATCCATGGGGGGTTTTTGCACAGAGGCACACGTATGGGGTGTGTGTGTGTGTGTGTGTGTGTGTGTGTGTGTGTGTGTGTGTGAAAATCTGGTCTGAGTCCCACCATCAATCTGCTCTGGTGCTCTGAAGAAAGGGGTCCCTGCAGGTGGCAGCTGTGTTCTCCTCATCTGATTTCTGAAACCTTACCCAGAGGCTGGCTCTGGGGCTCCCTGGGATGCAGACCAAACATTTTCCTTCCCCTGCTGCTGGTCACGGGGTGGCGATGCACCCCAGGCTGCTGTGTCCTGCGGCCCTTCCTTGCCTGTGTCTCCCTCTTCAAGCTCAGAGTGAGGGGGCCTTTTAGATTCTCCCAGTAGTAGGGCTGCCAGATTTAGCAAGTAAAAATACGGGTCACCCAGTTAAATTTGAATTTCAGGTAAACAATGAGTGATTTTTTAGTCTGTCCCTAGTATTGTGTTTTATCTGCAACCTTAGGCGTGGACCCCATGCCTGTCTGAGGTCCCTATCCTATCCCCCTGGTCCCTAGGTCCCTAGGAAATGCCCCGCAGTTTCCATATAGCGGGTGGTGGAGGAGCAACGCCATTTCCAGGGAAAGCCCCAGTGTCCACCTCCCTTGCTGCCCACATGACCCCCAGAGGCTGTCCCTTCCTTAATCCTGGGACCCTCCTCTCCTTTGGGGCAGGGAAAACTGGCTCTGAGCTAACACAAGTCTTCAAAGTTTCTAGATGATCTGTAAATTTCATGCCAAGTCCTTCAGTTTCTTACAACTCAGAATGACTTTTGACATTTAAAAGCCAAGCCAAAGTTTTGAGTTTCTTGTTCTCTCATCCTGCCCCTGTGGGAGGTCTTAGCTATTGGGCTAAGAAAGAACAAGGACACACGAGGAGATGCAGCTAATATTTCCACGTGTTCCCCAGCAACACACAGAGGGTCTCAGTGAAATCTCCCCAGTCTCAGCCCTATTCCCATCCCAACCCTGTTCTTTGTTTCCATGGCCACTGGGGTGCTGGTCGTTCCAGGTGTCAGGCTATTAAAGGACAGGTGTACCTGGTCCATTCATATCCGCCTCCCTTGTCACCTGTCAGAAAATACAGCAGTCAGTTCTCGGAGCTGCTTCCCAGAGGGGACTGTCATTGTGTCTGTTCTATCAGTCAAATGCATCGCATCAGAGAATCGTAGCCCATCTCTCTGCCATGAGCTCGGGAGGGAGAGAAGACAGAGGAGCCTGCAGAGACTTCTGAAAACTGAGAAGTGCTTTATCACAGCCAAGGACACCCTCCCGGTAATGTTGCCTCAACATCCCCTTGTCATTCAAACATCGCTGCCCAGTGAGCTGGGAACCTGCACCGCCAGGCTCAGGAGACTGAGGGGACCTGGGCATGACGTCCCCACAGGGCACAGTGAGCCTGCGAGACAAAGGGAAATGGGAATTTAATTCTGGAAAGAGTTCTTCCTCAGCCATCAGGCTAAAAATGCACTCATTTGTGTAAGACACAGGCCTCAGTCACTGAAGAAAGTGAATGTGTGATGAAGGGAAGCGTCCTACACTTGGCAGACTTGCTGAGAATTCACACTTCCTGAGTCAAAGCCACTGACATTTCAGAAGAGCCAAATTTAATCAAGGCGTTTTGAAAGATCCAGACTGAATCAGAGAGACATGAGGCCCTATTATCAGCAGGAATCTCGATGACTACTTGGAACTGTGTTTGCTGGGAAGTATAGCTTTCTCTTGAAAGTGACGGCAACATCGATTTTGTAAGAGGGCCTGTTTTTTGGGAGGGGTATAATTGTTTTACAATGTTGTGTTAGTTTCTACTGTACAGAGAAGTAGAGTTTCCTGTGCTATAGAGCAGGTTCTTATTAGTTATCTATTTTATACATATTAGTGTATATATGTCAATCCCAATCTCTCAATTCATCCCACCACCACCCCCGCTGCTTTCCCCCCTTGGTGTCCATGCGTTTGTTCTCTACATCTGTGTCTCTATTTCCAGAGGGCCTGTTTTAAGTCAGGTCATTAGCATCAAATATGGAAAGAATAGTTATGCCTGAGATGCCAGGTTTGCCCCAAGATGCAGCTTGGAGTGTCTTGGGAATACCATGGGCAGAAGTTTTGCAAACTTGAGGATTGTAGCCTTGAGGATTATGGGTTCAAGGGAAACCTCATTTAAAGGCTGAAATGCAAAACCTGAAAACGAGCTGCTCTGAGAAGGCCTGGAGGCCTTCGTCTGTCCCTGTCTGATATTTGCCACGTCTGTCTGTCTGTGTAGTATTTCTCCCCCTTCTAGAATGTAAGCTCCACAAGACCAGGAGTTTTTTAAATATAATTTTTAGAATCAGAAAAAGAATGAATATATGTATATGTATAACTGAATCACTTTACTGTACACCTGAAACTAACACAACATTGTAAACCAACTATACGCCAATAAAATTTTAAAATAATAATAAAATATAACATAATTTTTTTTAAGTTTGCAGTTATTACAAAATATTGGCTGTATTCCCCATGTTGTATAATGCATCCTTGTAGCCGATCTTACACCCAAATGTTTGTACCTCCCTCTCTTTCACCCCTGTATTGCTCCTCCCCTCTTCTCTCTCCACACTGGTAAACCCTAGTTTATTCTCTATAACAGTGAGTTTGCCTCTTTTTTGTATATGCACTAGCTTGTTGTACTTTTTTTTTTAATATTTATTTATTTGGTTGCGTTGGGTCTTAGTTGCGGCACACAGGATCATCGTTGTGGCGTGCGAACTCTTAGCTGTGGCATGTGGGATCTAGTTCTCTGACCAGGGATCGAACCCGGGCCCCCTGCATTGGGAGCACGGAGTCTTAGCCACTGGACCACCAGGGAAGTCCCATGTTGTATGTTTTAGATTTTACATATAAGTGATATCATACAGTATTTGTCTTTCTCTGTCTGACTTATTTCACTTAGTATAATGCCCTCCAAGCCCACCCATGTTGCTGCAAATGGCAAAATTTCATTCTTTTTGTTTGGCTGAATAGTATTCCATTGTAGGATTTTTTTTTTCCTGATTTGTTCATTGCCATATCCCCAGTGCTGTGAACATTGTCAGGCACAGGGTAGCCCTTGGTATGTATTCACTCAACGAATGAATGAGTGAATGAATGAATGAATGAAAAGACCTCTGAGGCCAAGCACATCTCATCCTTTAATACTATTACTAATATTACTATTAGCATCCACTTATTATGTGCTCTATCCTGTATTCTTACAGCATATTTAGCAGCTCATACACCTGATCTCATTCAGTCTTACTCAGTCTTCACAATAAGCCTGTATAGTAGGTATTTAAGTTCCTACTTTACAGGTAAGGAAACAGAGGCTTCGAGAGAGTTCCACATGGCCAGTAAGTGATGGAGCTGGTATCAGCACAGGCCTGTTTGGCTCAAAGACTGAGGTACCCCACTGCTCTCTCTCTTTCTTTCTCTCTCTTTCTCTTAAAATAACAGCCTTATCGAGATACAATTCAATAAGACTCAACAGGGCCCACATCTGGTCCACAGGACACACACACACACACACACCCTTGATTTCCCAGGCAGGAGTACTACTCCAGGCCATGTTGTTCCCCAGCTCAGAGAACCCAAAAGCCTTCTGAATATTCCCACTGAAGCCCTCTCTCTAGACCAAAAGCAATGGAGGTAGCATTCCATCTAAACTCTTGAAGTCCCAACACAGTTTTCTCCAAAGAATTCCTCCTCAAATCATATCTCGTTCCATGCTTTCATCCTGCTTGACATCCTTGATCCAGCTGAGGGTTCCCACTTACTTGGTAAGTTTGTGTATGGGAAGGCTGTGTCTCAGATTGACTTGGCTATCTTGTGGTTAACATAGTGAAGCATCTTCTGAAACTGAGGCCAGAGGAGCCCCGTTTTAACATCCTTCTAAACAGGCACCAAGATCATACAACTACTCAGGGTTTCCTTTCCTTTTGTCCTCCTTCCTGGATATTGGGAGCTTCATGGTTCGTAGAGCCGAGTTCCATTAGAGTTGAGTAGAATCAGAAGTAGCAAAATGCTGTTTGCCATGAATTTATGGAGAGATGTTACTTTCAGATCCTGTTAACATTTCTGTCTTCCCAGAGCTACCTGGAGAGGGTCCAGAGATGCTCAGATGATGATTACCTCCACCTGACTTCCTTCTTCCTCTTCTTTCAACTTATTTACTAAAAATATTTCACACCTTGGAGGAAAACCTTGGAGGAAAGCCCCAGAGGACTGGAGTTGGTGGCAACGTGGAGGAAGGTAGATGAGTTGGATACATCTCTGGGATCATGAATCTTGGGTGGAACCAAGGTTTTTACTCAGAGCTTTTATCTGTTTATCCCCAAGAATCACTAACATCCACCAGATTTCTAGGAAGCCTGTGTTTAAATTCACAAAAGCAGGTCTTCTGTGTCTTTCTACCCAGGAGCTGTACGGAGGAAAAAAATGAGTGGGGATTTGGAATAGATATTTCAAAGACTTGCAGTCCCTGATGAGATATATTTCCAAATAGTTCTCTAGTTCTCCAAAGCGTTTATGACTTCTTTTACACACACACACACACACACACACACACACACACACACAAATTCAGGCATTTGATGTTTCTGAAACCCAGCCCGAGGCAGAACCTTAAACATATCTCAAGTTGTGATCACAGAAGCAACAGGCTCCCACTGGGGTTGAGGTTCTGAAGGGCATTGCATGTTAAATTTATCAAAGCCACAGCAACCAGATCTTTATAAATAATTCTGGCATCCTTCATTGCTCCTTTTTTTGCCATCATCCTGTGGGGGGCAATTAGTTTTCATAGAAAAGAGAAGCTTCTCACTTACACCGTTGCATTCACAGCACTTTTGTTTTTATGAACACTTCATTTCCTCAGTCTCCAGATGAACTTCTGCAATATTGGAAATTTCTTATTTATGAAAACCCTGTAAAACTGTTATGTTTCAGTTGAACTTAAGGTTTTTCTATCCATTTGCGGGGTCATGTTCTGACAAACTGCGGCCCCTCTGTTTGCTGGGCACTAATGGAAGGGGAAGTAAAGCCCACGCAGACATGTCTCTGGAGATGAGCTGGAGAAATTCACAGAATTGAAAACAGACAGAGTTCAGTGAGAAGAATTCTGACACAGAGGCCATGCATGGAAAGCAGGTAGAGGAAAGGGGGAGGATACCAAGAAGGCTGGTTAGGTTTGGAAGGATGTGTGGAAGTCAGACATACCAAGAAAGAAGGAAGGGTTTTCCAGGCACAGGGAACAGCATGTGTGAAGGCACGGAGGTCTGAGACAAAGAGGACCTTGCCCATTTCTGGTGGATTCTGGGGAGGCGGCAAGATCTCAGAAGGAGGAAGGTTATGCAGTGTGTTTGGGCAAAATGGGCTTGATGCCTGGTGTGTTTGAGAGTAGTACTATATGACTCCAGATGAGTCATCTATTTAGAAAATAGATAAAATTAAAAGCTTAAAATATGTTTTTGCCAACAGTAGAATCTTATTAATAAAATCAAAATTTAAAGAGAAGAAAAGGAGACTGATTTTGAGGAAAACAAAACTCAAAACCGCCAGGAGTGAAAGTAGCCAAGGGACTTCCCTGGTGGTCCAGTGGTTTGCCTTCCAGTGCAGGTGGTGTGGGTTCGATCCCTGGATGGGGAACTAGGATCCCACATGCCTCACAGCCAAAAAAAACCAAACCAAAACATAAAACAGAAGCAGTACTGTAACAAATTCAATAAAGACTTAAGAACGGTGCACATCAAAAAAATCTTTAAAAAAAAGTAACCAAAAGAATAATTTCTTGATTAGACTTGGAAATGGTAACATGTATGTAGTATGTAATATATATATTTATAAAATAGCTACATGCAGATGTATATATTATATATAAAATGCATACATATATATTATCTATGTGTTTATATATAATGTGCATATGGTATGTATATATATTAGTCTGTGTTTTAAAAGATTGGGGTATAAGTTACACACAGTGCAGTTTTAAAATCTTAAGCTTGATGAATCATTTTTTATTGAAATATGGTTGACTTACAGTGTTGTGTTAGTCTCTGGTGTACAGCAAACTGATTCAGTTACACCTATAAATATATATCTATAATTTTTCAGATTCTTTTCCATTATAGATTAATGGAAGATAGTGAATATAGTTCCCTGTGCTATACAGTAGCTCCTTGTTGTGTATCTATTTTATATATAGCAGTGAATACATCCATTTTTATAGATGGGGAACAGGAGACTCGGATGCAGCCTGAGTTAGTAAATTGGAGGAGCCAAATCTCATCTCAGGTCTGCCTGGCTTTATCGCATGGCACAGCGTTTTCCACAGGGCTGAAGAGAATTCACCTAAATCTGGGGTCTGGGTGGCTGAAGCCTCTTTCCACTCTGGCTTGCTAGAAATCAACATTCTGTAATCTGCAAACACTTGCATAGTGACATTATTTGTTTAACTGGTAGCTGCATGAAGGGCCATCAGGCTGTCCAGTGAGTTAATGAAGATTATTCATCTGAGCACTTTCTGCTGCATGTGACTCAAACTGCTTTAAGCATGGACTTACGGTTTTTTTTTGGGTTTTTTGCGGTACGCGGGCCTCTCACTGTTGTGGCCTCTCCCGTTGCGGAGCACAGGCTCCGGACGCGCAGGCTCAGCGGCCATGGCTCACGGGCCCAGCTGCTCCGCGGCATGTGGGATCTTCTAGACCGAGGCACGAACCCGTGTCCCCTGCATTGGCAGGCGGACTCTCAACCACTGCGCCACCAGGGAAGCCGAACTTACAGTTTTATTTACTAAACCATCCAAAGATAGATATGACAGGACTTCAAGGCTGAAATGTCGGGTTCAGGATCTGGTTTCTCTCATAATTTCTGGGCTCTGCTTACTTTATGTTGAGTCCATTAGCACAAAGACCCTCCCCTGTGATCCCAAGATGGCAACTGGCAGCTCCTCGCTGCTGTGGCTACAGCATTCCTGTTCCACATCAATAGGAAAGAGTAAATGGCCTTCCTTTAATTTTCACTGAGACTTTTTGGTCCTAAATGGGTTCATGTGTCTATCCCTTGACCAGTCACTGTAGCCAGGAGTATGGGATGCACTGCGTGGTTCAGCCCCATGTCACATGCTCCAACCTTGAGTACAGGGACTGGAAGTAGGTGGACCCTGAAAGAAATAAATGTGGCATTATCAGAAGTGCTAATGAATGCTGGGAAGCAAACCAGCAGAATTCCATTTTGGTCTGCTCCAGGACACACTAAGGTGGATTCAAGGAAGTGATTCAGGGGTCTGTGGATTCCCTGAAGTTGTCGGTACTTTGTGTAGGTAGTTTGTGTTTATGTCCATTTTTTAAAAATGTATTTATTTTTGTCTGCATTGGGTCTTTGTTGCTGTGCGCAGGCTTTCTCTAATTGTGGCGAACAGGGGCTACTCTTCATTGCGGTGCGCAGGCTTCTCATTGCGGTGGCTTCTATTGTTTCGGAGCACGGGCTCTAGGCACGTGGGCTTCAGTAGTTCTGGCTCATGGGCTCTAGAGCACAGATTCAGTAGTTATGGCGCATGGGCTTAGTTGCTCCGCAGCATGTGGGATCTTCCCGGACCAGGGCTCGAACGCGTGTCCCCTGCGTTGACAGGCGGATTCTTAACCACTGCACCAGCAGGGAAGCCCTATGTCCATTTTTTTAGAGAGAGGATCCATAGCTTTGATTAGATTATCAAAGGCCAACCCAAAGAATTGCCTCTGCTAAGATAACGGTGAATACTGAACCAGACTGAACTGCTTTTTAAAACTGAGTCTTCGTGTTTATACAGTCTTCTTGAATGCTTTCAGTATAAGATGTAGAATCTGCTTTCCAGCTGCCTTTTATCAAATATGTTGAACCCATCGGGATTACCAGAGTTAATAAATACGGATTAAAATTTAGTTTATAGGGCTTCCCTGGTGGCCCAGTGGTTAAGAGTCCGCCTGCCAGTGCGGGGGATGCGGGTTCGAGCCCTGGTCCGGGAAGATCCCACATGCCGCGGAGCAACTAAGCCCATGAGCCACAACTACTGAATCTGCACTTTAGAGCCTGCAAGCCACAACTACTGAAGCCCCTGTGCCTGGAGCCCACGCTCCGCAACGAGAGAAGCCACCCCAATGAGAAGCCCGCGCGCTGCAACGAAGAGTAGCCCCCGCTCGCCGCAACTAGAGAAAGCCACGTGCACAGCAACGAAGACCCAACACAGCCAAAAATAAATAAATAAATTTATTTAAAAAATTTCCTTTATATCATTCCTTCAGGTTCCAGATGTTGTAGACCCCTTTTCCCTGCCAAGAAAGTCCTGTTTCTGGGGCCACAACAGAGGCTGCCCTGAGCTCTGTCACAGAGGTTGAGCTCATAGCCCTGCTGGGACCCAGCCACCACCCACTCTCCTCAGACCCTGCCTCAGCAGCCCCTGTTTGCCCATCGATGAAGAGCTGCTCATTCTGGGTGAGGAAAAGGCCCTTTGGGAATTATTTCCCTATCATGATTCCAAGGCTTCATGCAGGCTGATATTTTCCTGCTAATCCCAGGCTACATGCATTGTTGACACCAGATAATGTTAGTCTTCTGGCTGATACAGTGGTGAATGAGCAAACACTGGGCGGCTGGTAGAATCCCCGACTTCCTGAGTGTCCGCGATCGTGGATTCATTGAAGTTTAAACATATAGAGACCTACCCTGCCCTTGCCCTTTGCATTTGCCAGGAGATGAGGTTATCCGTGAATGATTGCTCTAAATAGCTGCCCCTCATTTCCCCCCTCACTTGTACTTTGGCTTTTAATGGGGTTCATAGCCTGGCATTTTGCTGATTTCCCCCATCTGTGACCCACAGGCCAGCCAAGGGATGCTTAGAATTTAATGTACAAACAAGGGACTTCCCTGGCGGTCCATTGGTTAGGATTCCGCGCTTCCACTGCAGGGGGCACAGGTGCAATACCTGGTTGGGGAACTAAGATCCCACATGCTGTGTGGTGTGGCCAAATAAATAAATTAATTAATCAAAATTAAAAAAAATAATGTGCACACGAATCACCCAGGGATGTTGCTCAGATGCAGATTCCGATTCAGCAGATCTGAGGTGGGTCTGAGATTCTGCATTTCTGACATGCTCCCAGTGACACCCATGCTTATCGAAGGTCCTCACGTCTAAGAGCAAAGGGCTAGGCCAATGGCTTTCAACTCTGTCTGCACACTGGAGTCACCTGAGGATCTGCAGAAATACCGATGCTTGGGTCCTACTTTCAGATGTTCATAATTACCTGGTTTGAGGTGTGACTCCCCAGATGATTCTGACGTACAGCCAGGGTTGAGATCCAACGGGCTGATGCCCCAGCCTTCAGCCTCTGCCTGTGACTCCCCTCACTATTAGTCTGGCTCGCTTATACTACCTCTGAACTGCACTCCTGGATTGCCCTTCGCATTCATGGAGAGCTTATTACGGATTAGAACTTTCCACATAACCTCATGAAGTCAGCACTACTTCTAGCCCCATCTTGCAGGCAGAGAAACTGAGGTTTGGAGAGTGAAGTTTCTTGTCCTAGGTCACACAGCTATTAAGAAGCAGTATCAGGACCCACCCAGGTCTTCTGTCCCTGGAGCACAAAAGCAGCAGGGCGTGGGTTTAAGAGGATGGCCTCTGGAGTCAGACAGACCTGGGGTCCACCACTCACTATTGCTGTGAACGTTGGCAGGTTACTCTGAACCTGAAAGCGTTGGGTCCTCCTCTGTAAAATAGAGCCCCTTCTCAGGGCTGTCAGGAGCATAAAATGAAATGACCAGCGTAAGCCATGCCCCCAGAGCCTGGGCCCCAGGAGAGGTTCTGTCGGTCTCCACACCACAGTCCTTCCCGTGGGCCCGTCTGCTTTGGTACCGGGCACAGACTTCTAGATTGTAACTCATCTTTTCTGTGCTCACAACAACTCTTCAAATGGAAAGCAATTTCCTTCAAGGCAGAAAGGTGCACGTATGAGTATGGAATGGGTGTGAATGTGAGTTTTTTGGATTCATGGCCTCAAATGGGTCTTCCTTTGCCCCAAAAGGCCTTGCTGGGGGAGGTAGTGGGTTCACCAGTGTTTGTCTTTTCTCTCTGACCTAATGGAGGGACTGAAGACAACTCAGCCTGAATCCCCCAAACCATAGGCCAGGCTGGCTATGCGGCTTGTTCCTCCCCATGGTGGCAGCTGGAGGGATGAGGAACTCGGGGCTCCATCGCCTGTGTATCTCATGTATGCTGGGAAGTACAATATTAGAAGCTCCTCACCCAGGACTTTTCCAGTTTTTTTTTTTTTTTACATCTTTATTGGGGTATAATTCCTTTACAATGGTGTGTTAGTTTCTGTTTTATAACAAAGTGAATCAGTTATACATATACATATGTTCCCATATCTCTTCCCTCTTGCGTCTCCCTCCCTCCCACCCTCCCTATCCCACACCTCCAGGCGGTCACAAAGCACCTAGCTGATCTCCCTGTGCTATGCGGCTGCTTCCCACTAGCTATCTACCTTACGTTTGGTAGTGTATATATGTCCATGCCTCTCTCTCGCTTTGTCACAGCTTACTCTTCCCCCTCCCCATATCCTCAAGTCCATTCTCTAGTAGGTCTGTGTCTTTATTCCTGTCTTACCCCTAGGTTCTTCATGACAGTTTTTTCCCTTAAATTCCATATATATGTGTTAGCATATGGTATTTCTCTTTCTCTTTCTGACTTACTTCACTCTGTATGACAGACTGCAGGTCCATCCACCTCATTACAAATAGCTTAATTTCGTTTCTTTTTATGGCTGAGTAATATTCCATTGTATATATGTGCCACATCTTCTCTATCCATTCATCCGATGATAGATACTTAGATAGTTTCCATCTCTGGGCTATTGTAAATAGAGCTGCAATGAGCATTTTGGTACATGACTCTTTTTGAATTATGGTTTTCTCAGCGTATATGCCCAGTAGTGGGATTGCTGGGTCATATGGTCGTTCTATTTGTAGTTTTTTAAGGAACCTCCATACTGTTCTCCATAGTGGCTGTACCAATTCACATTCCCACCAGCAGTGCAAGAGTGTTCTCTTTTCTCCACAGCCTCTCCAGCATTTATTGTTTCTACATTTTTTTGACGATGGCCATTCTGACTGGTGTGAGATGATATCTCATTGTAGTTTTGATTTGCATTACTCTAAAGATTAATGATGTTGAGCATTCTTTCATGTGTTTGTTGGCAATCTGTATGTGTTCTTTGGAGAAATGTCTATTTAGGTCTTCTGCACATTTTTGGATTGGGTTGTTTGTTTTTTTGTTATTGAGCTGCATGAGCTGCTTGTAAATTTTGGAGATTAATCCTTTGTCAGTTGTTTCATTTGCAAATATTTTCTCCCTTTCTGAGGGTTGTCTTTTGGTCTTGTTTGTGGTTTCCTTTGCTGTGCAAAAGCTTTTAAGTTTCATTGGGTCCCATTTGTTTCTTTTTTTGTTTGTTTTTATTTCCATTTCTCTAGGAGGTGGGTCAAAAAGGATCTTGCTGTGATTTATGTCATAGAGTGTTCTGCCTATGTTTTCCTCTAAGAGTTTGATAGTTTCTTTCCTTACATTTAGGTCTTTAATCCATTTTGAGCTTATTTTTGTGTATGGTGTTAGGCAGTGTTCTAATCGCATACTTTTACATGTACCTGTCCAGTTTTCCCAGCACCACTTATTGAAGAGGCTGTGTTTTGTCTACTGTATACTCTTGCCTCCTTTATCAAAGATAAGGTGACCATATGTGTGTGCGTTTATCTCTGGGCTTTCTATCCCGTTCCATTGATATATATTTCTGTTTTTGTGCCAGTACCATACTGTCGAGATTACTGTAGCTTTGTAGTGTAGTCTGAAGTCAGGGAGCCTGATTCCTCCAGCTCCATTTTTCGTTCTTAAGATTGCTTTGGATATTCGGGGTCTTTTGTGTTTCCATACAAATTGTGAAACTTTTTGTTCTAGTTCTGTGAAAAATGCCAGTGGTTGTTTGATAGGGATTGCATTGAATCTGTAGATTGCTTTGTGTAGTAGACTCATTTTCACAATGTTGATTCTTCCAATCCAGGAACATGCTATATCTCTCCATCTATTTGTATCATCTTTAATTTCTTTCATTAGTGTCTTATAATGTTCTGCATACAGGTCTTTTGTCTCCTTAGGTAGGTTTATTCCTAGATATTTTATTCTTTTTGTTGCAATGGTAAATGGGAGTGTGTTTGTAATTTCACTTTGCGATTTTTCACCATTAGTGTATAGGAATGCCAGAGATTACTGTGCATTAATTTTGTATCCTGCTACTTTACCAAATTCATTGATTAGCTCTAGTCGTTTTCTGGTAGCATCTTTAGGATTCTCTATGTATAGTATCATGTCATCTGCAAACAGTGACAGGTTTACTTCTTCTTTTCCGATTTGGATTCCTTTTATTTCCTTTTCTTCTCTGACTGCTGTGGCTAAAACTTCCAAAACTATGTTGAATAAGTGTGGTGAGAGTGTGCAACCTTGTGTTGTTCCTGATCTTAGTGGAAATGGTTTCACTTTTTCACCATTGAGGACGATGTTGGCTGTCGGTTTGTCATATATGGCCTTTATTATGTTGAGGAAAATTCCCTCTATGTCTACTTTCTGCAGGGTTTTGATCATAACTGGGTGTTGAATTTTGTTGCAAGCTTTCTCTGCATCTATTGAGATGATCATATGGTTTTTCTCCTTCAATTTGTTAATATGGTGTATCACGTTGATTGATTTGCGTATATTGAAGAATCCTTGCATTGCTGGAATAAACCCCACTTGATCATGTTGTACGTTCCTTTTAATGTGATGTTGGATTCTGTTTGCTAGTAGTTTGTTAAGGACATTTACATCTATGTTCAGTCATATTGACCTGTAGTTTTCTTTCTTTGTTATATCTTTGTCTGGTTTTTGTATCAGGGTAATGGTGGCCTCGTAGAATGAGTTTGGGAGTGTTCCTCCCTCTGCTATATTTTGGAAGAGTTTGAGAAGGATAGGTGTTATCTCTTCTCTAAATGTTTGGTAGAATTCGCCTGTGAAGCCATCTGGTCCTGGGCTTTTGTTTTTTGAAAGATTTTTAATCACAGTTCCAATTTCAGTGCTTGTGATTTGTCTGTTCACATTTTCTATTGCTTCCTGATTCAGTCTTGGCAGGTTGTGCATTTCTAAGAATTTGACTGTTTCCTCCAGGTTGTCCATTTTATTGGCATAGAGTTGCTTGTAGTAATGTCTCATGATCTTTTGTATTTCTGCAGTGTCAGTTTTGTTACTTCTCCTTTTTCATTTCTAATTCTATTGAGTTGAGTCTTCTCTGTTTTTATCTTGATGAGTCTGGCTAATGATTTATCAATTTTGTTTATCTTCTCAAAGAACAAGCTTTTAGTTTTATTGATCTTTGCTATCATTTCGTTCATTTCTTTTGCATTTATTTCTGATATGATCTTTATGATTTGTTTCCTTTACCTAACTTTGGGGTTGTTTTGTTCTTCTTTCAGTAATTGCTTTAGGTTCAAGGTTAGGTTGTTTATTCAAGATTTTTCGTGTTTCTTAAGGTAGGATTGTATTGCTATAAACTTCCTTCTTAGAACTACTTTTGCTGTATCCCATAGGTTTTGGGTCGTCGTGTCTCCATTTTCATTTTTTTCTAGGTTTTTTTTGATTTCCTTTTTGATTTCTTCAGTGATCACTTCGTTACTAAATAGTGTATTGTTTAGCCTCCATGTGTTTGTATTTTTTACAGATCTTTTCCTGTAATTGATATCTAGTCTCATAGCATTGTGGTCGTAAAAGATACTTGATAGAATTTCAGTTTTCTTAAAATTACCAAGGCTTGATTTGTGATCCAAGATAGGATCTATCCTGGAGAATGTTCCATGAATACTTGAGAAAAATGTGTATTCTGTTGTTTTTGGATGGCATTTCCTATGAATATCAATTAAATCCATCTTGTTTAATGTATCATTTAAAGCTTGTGTTTCCTTATTTATATTCATTTTGGATGACCTTTCCATTGGTGAAAGTGGGGTGTTAAAGTCCCCTACCAAGAATGTGTTATTGTCACTTCCCCCTTTTATGGCTGTTAGTATTTGCCTTATGTATTGAGGTGCTCTTATGTTGGGTGCATAAATATTTACAATTGTTATATCTTCTTCTTGGATCGATCCCTTGATCATTATGTAGTGCCCTTCTTTGTCTCTTGTAATAATCTTTATTTTAAAGTCTATTTTGTCTGCTATGAGAATTGCTACTCCAGCTTTCTTTTGATTTCCATTTGCATGGAATATGTTTTTCCATCCCCTTACTTTCAGTCTGTATGTGTCCCTAGGTCTGAAGTGGGTCTCTTGTAGACAGCACATATATGGGTCTTGTTTTTGTATCCATTTAGCCAGTCTGTATCTTGTAGTGGGAGCATTTAATCCATTTACATTTAAGGTAATTATCGATATGTATGTTCCTATTCCCATTTTCTTAAATGTGTTGGGCTTGTTATTGTAGGTCTGTTCCTTCTCTTGTGTTTCTTGCCTAGAGAAGTCCTTTAGCATTTGTTGTAAAGCTGGTTTGGTGGTGCTGAACTCTCTCAGCTCTCACTTGTCTGTAAAGATTTTAAATTCTCCATCAAATCTGAATGAGATCCTTGCTGGGTAATCTTGGTTATAGGTTTTTCTCCTTCATCACTTTAAATATGTCCTGCCACTCCCTCTGGCTTGCAGAGTTTCTGCTGAAAGATCAGCTGTTAACCTTATGGGGATTCCCTTGTGTGTTATTTTTCCCTTGCTGCTTTTAATATGTTTTCTTTGTATTTAATTTTTGATAGTTTGATTAATTTGTGTCTTGGTGAGTTTCTTCTTGGATTTATCCTGTATGGGACTCTCTGTGCTTCGTGGACTTGATTAACTATTTCCTTTCCCATATCAGGGAATTTTCAACTATAATCTCTTCAAATATTTTCTCAGTCCCTTTCTTTTTCACTTCGGGGCTACTTTAATTCAAATGTTGGTGTGTTTAATGTTGACCCAGAGGTCTCTGAGACTGTCCTCAGTTCTTTTCATTCTTTTTTCTTTATTCTGCTCTGCAGTAGTTATTTCCACTATTTTATCTTCCAGGTCACTTATTCATTCTTCTGCCTCAGTTATTCTGCTATTAATCCCTTCCAGAGTATTTTAAATATCATTTACTGTGTTTTTCATCATTGCTTGTTTCCTCTTTAGTTCTTGTAGGTCCTTTTTAAATGTTTCTTGCATTTTCTCTATTCTACTTCCAAGTATTTGGATCATCTTTACTATCATTATTTTGAATTCTTTTTCAGGTAGACTGCCTATTTCCTCTTCATTTGTTAGGTCTGGTGGGTTTTTACCTTGCTCCTTCATCTGCTGTGTGTTTTTCTGTCTTCTCATTTTGCTTATCTTACTGTGTTTGGGGTCTGTGTTTTGGAGGCTGCAGGTTCATAGTTCCCGTTGTTTTTGGTGTCTGTCCCCTGTGGCTACAGTTGGTTCAGTGGGTTGTGTAGGCTTCCTGGTGGGGGGGAGTAGTGCCTGAGCTCTGGTGGATGAGGCTGGATCTTGCCTTTCTGGTGGGCAGGTCCATGTCTGGTGGTGTGTTTTGCAGTGTCTGTGGCCTTTTTATGATTTTAGGCAGCCTCTCTGCTAATGGGTGGGGTTGTGTTCCTGTCTTGCTAGTTGTTTGGCATAGGGTGTCCAGCACTGTAGCTTGCTGGTCGTTGAGTGAAGCTGGGTCTTGGTGTTGAGATGGAGATCTCTGGGAGGTTTTCGCCGTTTGATATTCTGTAGAGCTGGGAGGTCTCTTGAGGACCAGTGTCCTGAGGTTGGCTCTCCCACCTCAGAGGCACAGCCCTGACTCCTGGCTGGAGCACCAAGGGCCTTTCATCCAGACAACTCAGAATAAAAGGGAGAAAAAGTAGAAAGAAAGATGATAAACTAAAATAAAATAAAGTAAGATAAAATAAAGTTATTAAAATAAAAAATAGTTATTAAGGAAAAAATTTTAAAAACAAAAAAAATTAAAAAACGGACGGACAGAACCCCAGGACAAATGGTGAAAGCAAAGCTATACAGACAAAATCTCACACAGAAGCATACACATACACACTTACATAAAGAGGAAAAGGGGAAAAATAATATATCTTGCTCTCAAAATCCACCTCCTCAATTTGGGATGATTCGTAGTCTATTCAGGTACTCCACAGATGCAGGGTATATCAAGTTGATTGTGGAGATTTAATCCGCTGCATCTGAGGCTGCTGGGAGAAATTTCCGTTTCTCTTCTTTGTTCGCACAGCTCCTTGGGTTCAGCTTGGATTTGGCTCCGCCCATGCGTGTAGGTCGCCTGAGGGCGTCCGTTCTTCACTCAGACAGGACGGAGTTAAGGGAGCAGCTGATTCGGGGGCTGTGGCTCACTCAGGCCGGGGGAGGGGGGGGAGGGAGGGGCACGGAGTGCGTGGCGAGCCTGGGGCGGCAGAGGCCACCGTGACGTTTCACCAGCCTGAGGCGCGCCGTGCGTTCTCCCGGGGAAGTTGTTCCTGGATCACGGGACCCTGGCAGTGGCGGCAGCAGCAGCTTTAGCGTCTCATGCCTGTCTGTGGGGTCTGCGCTGTTAGCCGCGGCTCCTGCCGGTCTCTGGAGCTCCTTTAAGCAGCACTCTTAATCCCCTGTCCTCGCGCACCAGGAAACAGGTAAGAAAACGTCTCTTGTTTCTTCGCCAGCTCCAGACGGTTCCGCGGACTCCCTCCCGGGTAGCCGTGGTGCACTAACCGCCTGCAGGCTGTGTTCACGCTGCCAGTCCTCTCCCTGGGATCCGACTGAAGCCCGAGGCTCGGCTCCCAGCCCCCGCCGCCCCGGTCATTGAGCAGACAAGCCTCTCGGGCCGGTGAGTGCCGGTTGACACCGATTCTCTGTGCGGGAATCTCCCCGCTTTGCCCTCTGCACCGCTTTTGCTGTGCTGTCCTCCGCCACCCGCAGTCTCCACCCGCCAGCGGGCTTTCTAGTGTTTGGAAACCTTTGCTCCTTCACAGCTCCCTCCCACTGGTGCAGGTCCTGTCGCTATTCTTTTGTCTCTGTTTATTCTTTTTACCTTTGCCCTACCCAGGTACGTGGGGGAATTTCTTGCCTATTGGGAGGTCTGAGGTCTTCTGCCAGCGTTCAGTGTGTGTTCTGTAGGAGCAGTTCCACAAGTAGATGTATTTCGGATGTATCTGTGGGGAGGAAGGTGATCTCCGCATCTTACGCTTCTGCCATTTTCCTCAACTCCTCTATGTGGGGCCTTATGTGTGAGCTGGTTCCTGCTTGGTTAATCATCCCCTTTGTGATGTGGGCCCTTTGGTGTGAGGTGGTTCCTGCTGGGTTCCTCATCCCCTTTGTTTTGGGGGCTTTTGGTGTGAGGTGGTTCCTGATGCGTTCCTCATCCCCTTTTTGTTGTGGACCCTTTGGTGTGCGGTGTTTCCTGCTCGGTGACTTATCCTCTTCGTAATATGGTCCTTTGTGGTGTGTTGTTTCCTGCTGGGTTCCTCATCCCCTTTGTGATGTGGGCTGTTGTTGTGAGGTGATTCTAGCGTGATTCCTCATCCCCTTTGGGATCTGGGCCCTTTGGTGTGTGGTGGTTCCTGTTGGGTTCCTCATCCCCTTTGTGATGTGGGCCCCTTGGTGTGAAGTGTTTCCTACTTGGTTTCTCATCCCCTTTGTGATGTGGGCTTTCACGGTAATGTGGTTCCTGCTGGGTTCCTCAACCCCTTGTGATGGGGCTTTGGGTTAAGTGGTTCCTGCTTGTTTCCTCACTCCATTTGCGATGTGGGCTTTTGGTGAGAAGTTGTTCTTGCTGGGTTCCTCATCCCCTTAGTGATGTGGACCCGTTGGTGTGAGGTGGCTCTTGCTGGTTTCCTCGTCCACTTTGTGATATGGGCCCGTTTGTGTGAAGGCTTCCTGCTGGGTTCCTCATCCCCTTTGTGATGTGGGCTTTTAGGGTGAGGTGGTTCCTGCTGGGTTTCTGATTCCCTTTGTGATATGGGCTCTTTGGTGTTTCATGGTTCCATGTTGGTTCCTTATCCCCTTGTGATGTGGACCGTTTGATGTGAGGTGGTTCCTACTGGGTGCCTCATACCCTTTTTAATGTGGGCTTATGGGATGACGTGGTTCCTGCTGTGTTCCTCATCCCCTTTGTGATGTAAGCTTATGGTGTCAGGTGGCCCCTTCTGGGTTCCTCCTCCCCTTTGCGATGTGGGATTTTGGTGTGAGGTGGTTCCTGATGGGTTACTCATCCCCTTTGTTTTGTGGACCCTTTTTAGTGAGGTGGTTCCTAGTGGGTTCCAGATCCCTTTTGTGATGTGGGCTTTCGTTGTGAGGTGGTCCCTGCTGGGTTCCTCATACACCATGTGATGTCACCTTTTGTTTTGTAGTGGTTCCAGCTTGGTTCCTCTTCCCCTTTGTGATGTGGGCCCTTTGGTGTGAAGTGGTTTCTGCTGGGTTCCTCATCCCCTTTATGATGTGGACCTTTGGTTGTGAAATGGTTCATGCTGGGTACCTCATCCCATTTGTAATATGGGGTTTTGGTGTGAGGTGGTTCCTGCTGGGTCCATCATCCTCTTTGTGATGTGGGCTTTAAGTGTGATGTGGTTCCTGCAGGGTTCCACATGCCCTGTGTGATGTGGTCTTTTGGTGTGAGCTGTTTCCTGCTGTGTTCCTCATACACATTGTGACGTGGGCCCTTTGGTGTGAGGGGTTTCCTACTGGGTTCCTTATCCCCATATGATGTGGGCTTTTCATGTGAGGTGTTTCCAGCTTGGTTCCTCATCCCCTTTGTGATCCGGGCCCTTTGTTGTGTGCTGGGTCATGCTGGGTTCGTCATACCTTTTGTGATGTGGACTCTTCAGTGTGAGGTGGTTACTGCTGGGTCACTCATCCCCTTTGTAATGTGGGCTTTTGTTGTTAGGTTGTTCTTGCTGGGTTCTTCATCCCATTTGTGATGTGGATACTTTGGTGTAAGGTGGTTCTGGTTGGGTGCCTCATCCAATTTTTAATGTGGGCCTTTATGGTGAGGTGATTCCTGCTGGGTTCCTCATCCCCGTGGTGATGTAGGCTTTTGTTGTGATGTGTTTCCTGCTTGGTTCCTCATCCCCTTTGTGATGTGGGTCCTTTGGTGTGAGGTGTTTCGTACTTGGTTCCTCACCCCGTTTCTGATGTGGGGCTTTGGGTTAAGTGGTTCCTGCTGGTTTCTCAATCCGTTTGTGATGTGGGCTTTGGTGTGAAGATGTTCCTGTTGGGTGCTTCATCCCCTTAGGGATGGGGACCCTTTGGTGTGAGGTGGTTCTTGCTGGCTTCCTCATCCCCTCTGTTATATGGGCCCATTGATGTGAGAGCTTGCTGATGGGTTCCTCATCCCCTTTACGATGTGGGCTTTTGGTGTGAGGTGGTTTCTGATGGGTTCCTTATCCCCTTTCTGATGTGTACCCTTTGGTGTGAGGTGTTTCCTGCTGGGTTCCTCATCCCCTTTGCGATGTGGGCTTTTTTGGTGAGGTGGCTCCTGCTGGGTTCCTCATACCCTATGTGATGTCATGTTTTGTTTTACAATGGTTCCAGCTTCATTCCTCATCCCCTTTGTGATGTGGACCATTGTGTGTAAAGTGGAACCTGCTGGGTCCACATCCCATTTGCGATGTGCACTCTTGTTGTGAGGTGGTTCCTGATGGGTTCCTCATCCCATTTTTGATGTGGACCTTTGGTGTAAGGTTGTTCCTGCTGTGCTCCTTATTATCTATGTGATGTGGGCTTTTAGTGTGACGTGATTCCTGCTGGGTTCCCCATCCTCTTTGTGATGTGGGCATTTAGTGTGAGGTGGTTCCTGCTGGGTTCCTCATCCCCTTTGTAATGTGGGCCCCTTGGTGTGAAGTGGTTTCTGCTTGGTTCCCCATACCCTTTTTGATGTGGGCCCGTTGGTGCAAGGTGGCTCCTGCCGGATTCGTCATCCCCTTTGTGATGTGAGCTTTTGGTGTGAGGAGGTTCCTGATGGGTTCCTCATCCCCTTTGTGTTGTGTACCCTTTGGTGTTAGGTGCGTCCTGCTGCGTTCCTCATTTCTTTTGTGAAGTTGGCTTTTGGTGTGAGGTGTGTCCTCCTGTGTTCCTAATACCCTGTGTGATGTCATCTTTTGTTTTCAAGTGTTTCCAGCTTGGTTCCTCATCCCCTTTGTGATGTGGACCCTTGGGTGTGAAGTGGCTCCTGCTGGGTACCTTATCACATTTGTAATATGGGCTTTTGGTATGAGGTGGTTCCTGCTGGGTTCCTCATCTGCTTTGTGATCTGGGTCCTTTGTTGTGTGATGGTTTATGCTGGGTTCCTCATTCCTTTTGTGATGTAGACCCTTTGGTGTGAGGTGGTTCTTGCTGATCCCCTTTGTTATATGGGCCCGTTGGTGTGAGAGCTTGCTGATGGGTTCCTCATCCCCTTTACAATGTGGGCTTTTGGTGTGAGGTGGATCCTAATGGGATCCTCATCCCCTTTGTGATGTGGACCCATAGTGTGAGCTTGTTCTTGCTGGGTTCCTCATCCCCTTTTTGGTGATGGTTCTTTGGTGTTAGGTGGTTCCTGCTGCTTTCCTGATTCCCTATGTGATGAGGGCTTTTGGTGCGAGAAGGTTCCTGCTGGGATCCTCATCCCCTTCGTGATGTGAGACCTTGGTGTGAAGTGGTTCCTGCTGAGTTCCTCATTCCCTTTGTGATGTGGGCTCTTTGCTATGAGGTGGTTCCTTCTTGGTTCCTCATCCCCCTTGTTAATGGGGCCCTTTTGTGTGAGGTGGTTCCTACTGGGGTCCTAATCCACTTAATGTTGTGTTTTTTTTTTAACATCTTTATTGGGGTATAATTGCTTTACAAGGTGTGTTAGTTTCTGCTTTACAACAAAGTGAATCAGTTATACATACATATATGTTCCCATATCTCCTCGCTCTTGCGTCTCCCTCCCTTTCACCCTCCCTATCGCACCCCTCCAGGCGATCACAAAGCACCGAGCTGATCTCCCTGTGCTATGCGGCTGCTTCCCACTAGCTATCTACCTTACGTTTGGTAGTTTTATATGTCCATGCCTCTCTCTCGCTTTGTCACAGCTCACCCTTCCCCCTCTGCGTATCCTCAAGACGGTTCTCTAGTAGGTCTGTGTCTTTATTCCTGTCTTACCCCTAGGTTCTTCATGACATTTTTTTTTCTTAAATTCCATATATATGTGTTAGCATACGGTATTTGTCCTTCTCTTTCTGACTTACTTTGCTCTGTATGACAGACTCTAGGTCTATCTACCTCATTACAAATAGCTCAATTTCATTTCTTTTTATGGCTGAGTAATATTCTATTGTATATATGTGCCACATCTCCTTTATCCATTCATCCGATGATGGGCACTTAGATTGTTTCCATCTCCGGGCTATTGTAAATAGAGCTGCAATGAACGTTTCGGTACATGACTCTTTTTGAATTATGGTTTTCTCACCGTATATGCCCAGTAGTGAGATTGCTGGGTCATACGATAGTTCTATTTGTAGTTTTTTAAGAAACCTCCATAGTGTTCTCCATAGTGGCTTTACCAATTCACATTCCCACCAGCAGTGCAAGAGTGTTCCCTCCTCTCCACACGCTCTCCAGCAATTAGTGTTTCTAGATTTTTTGATGATGGCCATTCTGACTGCTATGAGATGACATCTTATTGTAGTTTTGATTTGCATTTCTCTGATTATTAATGATGTTGAGCATTCTTTCATGTGTTTGTTGGCAGTCTGTATATCTTCTTTGGAGAAATGTCTGTTTAGGTCTTCTGCCCATTTTTGGATTGGGTTGTTTGTTTTCTTGTTATTGAGCTGCATGAGCTGATTGTGAATTTTGGAAATTAATCCTTTGTCAGTTGCTTCATTTGCAAATATTCTCTCCCATTCTGAGGGTTGTCTTTTGGTCTTGTTTGTGGTTTCCTTTGCTGTGCAAAAGCTTTTAAGTTTCATTGGGTCCCATTTGTTTATTTTTGTTTTTATTTCCATTTCTCTAGGAGGTGGGTCAAAAAGGATCTTGCTGTGATTTCTGTCATAGAGTGTTCTGCCTATGTTTTCCTCTAAGAGTTTGATAGTTTCTGTCCTTACATTTAGGTCTTTAATCCATTTTGAGCTTTTTTTTGTGTATGGTGTTAGGCAGTGTTCTAATTGCATACTTTTACATGTACCTGTCCAGTTTTCCCAGCACCACTTACTGAAGAGGCTGTGTTTTGTCTACTGTATACTCTTGCCTCCTTTATCAAAGATAAGGTGACCATATGTGTGTGCTTTTATCTCTGGGCTTTCTATCCCGTTCCATTGATATATATTTCTGTTTTTGTGCCAGTACAATACTGTCGAGATTACTGTAGCTTTGTAGTATAGTCTGAAGTCAGGGAGCCTGATTCCTCTAGCTCCATTTTTCGTTCTTAAGATTGCTTTGGATATTCGGGGTCTTTTGTGTTTCCATACAAATTGTGAAACTTTTTGTTCTAGTTCTGTGAAAAATGCCAGTGGTTGTTTGATAGGGATTGCATTGAATCTGTAGATTGCTTTGCGTAGTAGAGTCATTTTCACAATGTTGATTCTTCCAATCCAGGAACATGCTATATGTCTCCATCTATTTGTATCATCTTTAATTTCTTTCATTAGTGTCTTATAATGTTCTGCATACAGGTGTTTTGTCTCCTTAGGTAGGTTTATTCCTAGATATTTTATTCTTTTTGTTGCAATGGTAAATGGGAGTGTTTTCGTAATTTCACTTTGCGATTTTTCACCATTAGTGTATAGGAATGCCAGAGATTACTGTGCATTAATTTTGTATCCTGCTACTTTACCAAATTCATTGATTAGCTCTAGTCGTTTTCTGTTAGCATCTTTAGGATTCTCTATGTATAGTATCATGTCATCTGCAAACAGTGACAGGTTTACTTCTTCTTTTCCGATTTGGATTCCTTTTATTTCCTTTTCTTCTCTGATTGCTGTGGCTAAAACTTCCAAAACTATGTTGAATAAGTGTGGTGAGAGTGTGCAACCTTGTGTTGTTCCTGATCTTAGTGGAAATGGTTTCAGCTTTTCACCATTGATGACGATGTTGGCTGTCGGTTTGTCATATATGGCCTTTATTATGTAAAGGAAAATTCCCTCTATGTCTACTTTCTGCAGGGTTTTGATCATAACTGGGTGTTGAATTTTGTTGCAAGCTTTCTCTGCATCTATTGAGATGATCATATGGTTTTTCTCCTTCAACATGTTAATATGGTGTATCACGTTGATTGATTTGCGTATATTGAAGAATCCTTGCATTGCTGGAATAAACCCCACTTGATCATGGTGTACGTTCCTTTTAATGTGATGTTGGATTCTGTTTGCTAGTAGTTTGTTAAGGACATTGCATCTATGTTCATCAGTGATATTGACCTGTAGTTTTCTTTCTTTGTTATATCTTTGTCTGGTTTTTGTATCAGGGTAATGGTGGCCTCGTAGAATGAGTTTGGGAGTGTTCCTCCCTCTGCTATATTTTGGAAGAGTTTGAGAAGGATAGGTGTTATCTCTTCTCTAAATGTTTGGTAGAATTCACCTGTGAAGCCATCTAGTCCTGGGCTTTTGTTTTTTGAAAGATTTTTAATCACAGTTCCAATTTCAGTGCTTGTGATTTGTCTGTTCATATTTTCTATTGCTTCCTGATTCAGTCTTGGCAGGTTGTGCATTTCTAAGAATTTGACTGTTTCCTCCAGGTTGTCCATTTTATTGGCATAGAGTTGCTTGTAGTAATGTCTCATGATCTTTTGTATTTCTGCAGTGTCAGTTTTGTTACTTCTCCTTTTTCATTTCTAATTCTGTTGAGTTGAGTCTTCTCTGTTTTTATCTTGATGAGTATGGCTAATGATTTATCAATTTTGTTTATCTTCTCAAAGAACAAGCTTTTAGTTTTATTGATCTTTGCTATCGTTTCGTTCATTTCTTTTTCATTTATTTCTGATATGATCTTTATGATTTGTTTCCTTCTCCTAACTTTGGGGTTGTTTTGTTCTTCTTTCAGTAATTGCTTTAGGTTCAAGGTTAGGTTGTTTATTCGAGATTTTTCCTGTTTCTTAAGGTAGGAATGTATTGCTATAAACTTCCCTCTTAGAACTACTGTTGCTGCATAGCATAGGTTTTGGGTCGTTGTGTCTCCATTGTCATTTGTTTCTGGGTATATTTTGATTTCCTCTTTGATTTCTTCAGTGATCACTTCGTTATTAAATAGTGTATTGTTTAGGCTTCATGTGTTTGTATTTTTTACAGATCTTTTCCTGTAATTGATATCTAGTCTCATAGCATTTGGTCGTAAAACATACTTGATACAATTTCAACTTTCTAAAATTTACCAAGGCTTGATTTGTGATCCAAGATAGGATCTATCCTGGAGAATGTTCCATGAGTACTTGAGAAAAATGTGTATTCTGTTGTTTTTGGATGGCATTTCCTATGAATATCAATTAAGTCCATCTTGTTTAATGTATCATTTAAAGCTTGTGTTTCCTTATTTATTTTCATTTTGGATGATCTGTCCATTGGTGAAAGTGGGGTGTTAAAGTCCCCAACTACAAATGTGTTACTGTCACTTTCCCCTTTTATGGCTGTTAGTATTTGCCTTATATATTGAGGTGGCGCTCTCTCTCTGTCCCTCTCTCTCTCTCTCTCTCTCTCTCTCTCTCTCTCTCTCTCTATATATATATATATATATATATATATATATATATGGCTCCTATGTTGGGTGCATAAGTATTTACAATTGTTATATCTTCTTCTTGGATCGATCCTTTGATCATTATGTAGTGTCCTTGTCCAACTACAAATGTGTTACTGTCACTTTCCCCTTTTATGGCTGTTAGTATTTGCCTTATATATTGAGGTGGCTCTCTCTCTCTCTCTCTCTCTCTCTCTCTCTCTCTCTATATATATATATATATATATATGGCTCCTATGTTGGGTGCATAAGTATTTACAATTGTTATATCTTCTTCTTGGATCGATCCTTTGATCATTATGTAGTGTCCTTGTCCAACTACAAATGTGTTACTGTCACTTTCCCCTTTTATGGCTGTTAGTATTTGCCTTATATATTGAGGTGGCTCTCTCTCTCTCTCTCTCTCTCTCTCTCTCTCTCTATATATATATATATATATATATGGCTCCTATGTTGGGTGCATAAGTATTTACAATTGTTATATCTTCTTCTTGGATCGATCCTTTGATCATTATGTAGTGTCCTTGTCCAACTACAAATGTGTTACTGTCACTTTCCCCTTTTATGGCTGTTAGTATTTGCCTTATATATTGAGGTGGCTCAATATATATATATATATATATATATATATATATATATATATATATATGGCTCCTATGTTGGGTGCATAAGTATTTACAATTGTTATATCTTCTTCTTGGATCGATCCCTTGATCATTATGTAGTGTCCTTCTTTATCTCTTGTAATAATCTTTATTTTAAAGTCTATTTTGTCTGCTATGAGAATTGCTACTCCAGCTTTCTTTTGATTTCCATTTGCATGGAATATGTTTTTCCATCCCCTCACTTTCAGTCTGTACGTGTCCCTAGGTCTGAAGTGGGTCTCTTGTAGACAGCACATATATGGGTCTTGTTTTTGTATCCATTCAGCCAGTCTGTATCTTGTAGTGGGAGCATTTAATCCATTTACATTTAAGGTAATTATTGATATGTATGTTCCTATTCCCATTTTCTTAATTGTTTTGGGCTTGTTATTGTAGATCTTTTCCTTCTCTTGTGTTTCTTGCCTAGAGAAGTCCTTTAGCATTTGTTGTAAAGCTGGTTTGGTGGTGCTGAACTCTCTCAGCTTTTGCTTGTCTGTAAAGATTTTAAATTCTCCAAATTTGAATGAGATCCTTGCTGGGTAATCTTGGTTATAGGTTTTTCTCCTTCATCACTTTAAATATGTCCTGCCACTCCCTTCTGGCTTGCAGAGTTTCTGCTGAAAGATCAGCAGAAACTGATGGGGATTGGGGATTCCCTTGTGTGTTATTTGTTCTTTTTCCTTGATGCTTTTAATATGTTTTCTTTGTATTTAATTATTGATAGTTTGATTAACATGTGTCTTGGCGTGTTTCTCCTTGGATTTATCCTGTATGGGACTCTCTGTGCTTTCTGGATTTGATTAACTATTTCCCTTCCCTTATATGGGAAATATTTTCAAATATTTTCTCAGTCCCTTTCTTTTACTCTTCTTCTTCTGGGAACACTTTAATTCGAATGTTGGTGCATTTAATGTTGTCCCAGAGGTCTGTGAGACTGTCCTCAGTTCTTTTCATTCTTTTTTCTTTATTCTGCTCTGCAGTAGTTATTTCCACTATTTTATCTTCCAGGTCACTTATCCGTTCTTGTGCCTCAGTTATTCTGCTATTAATCCCTTCTAGAGTATTTTAAATTTCATTTATTGTGTTTTTCATCATTGCTTGTTTCCTCTTTAGTTCTTGTAGGTCCTTGTTAAATGTTTCTTGCATTTTCTCTATTCTATTTCCAAGATTTTCGATCATCTTTACTATCATTATTTTGAATTCTTTTTCAGGTAGACTGCCTATTTCCTCTTCATTTGTTAGGTCTGGTGGGTTTTTACCTTGCTCCTTCATCTGCTGTGTGTTTTTCTGTCTTCTCATTTTGCTTATCTTACTGTGTTTGGGGTCTCTTTTTTGGAGGTTGCAGGCTCATAGTTCCTGTTGTTTTTGGTGTCTTTCCCCTGTGGCTACAGTTGGTTCAGTGGGTTGTGTAGGCTTCCTGGTGGAGGGGAGTAGTGCCTGAGCTCTGGTGGATGAGGCTGGATCTTGTGTTTCTGGTGGGCAGGTCCACGTCTGGTGGTGTGTTTTGGGGTTTCTGTGGCCTTTTTATGATTTTAGGCAGCCTCTCTGCTAATGGGTGGGGTTGTGTTCCTGTCTTGCTAGTTGTTTGGCATAGGGTGTCCAGCACTGTAGCTTGCTGGTCGTTGAGTGAAGGTGGGTCTTGGTGTTGAGATGGAGATCTCTGGGAGGTTTTCGGCATTTGATATTATTTAGAGCTGGGAGGTCTCTTGAGGACCAGTGTCCTGAGGTTGGCTCTCCCACCTCAGAGGCACAGCCCTGACTCCTGGCTGGAGCACCAAGAGCCTTTCATCCACACGGCTCAGAATAAAAGGGAGAAAAATTAGAAAGAAAGAAAGACAGAGGACAAAATAAAATAAAGTAAGCTCAAATAAAGTTATTAAAATTAAAAATAGTTTTTAAGAAAAACTTTTAAAAACAAAAAAAATTAAAAAACGGACGGACAGAATCCTAGGACAAATGCTGAAAGCAAAGCTATACAGACAAAATCTTACACAGAAGCATACACATACACAGTCACAAAAAGAGGAAAGGGGGAAAAATAATATATCTTGCTCTCAAATTCCACCTCCCCAATTTGGGATGATTCGTAGTCTATTCAGGTACTCCACAGATGCAGGGTACATCAAGTTGATTGTGGAGATTTAATCCGCTGCATCTGAGGCTGCTGGGAGAAATTTCCGTTTCTCTTCTTTGTTCGCACAGCTCCTTGGGTTCAGCTTTGGGTTTGGCTCCACCTCTGCATGTAAGTCGCCTGAGGGCGTCTGTTCTTCGCTCAGACAGGATGGGGTTAAGGGAGCAGCTGATTCGGGCGCTCTGGCTCACTCAGGCCAGGGGCAGGGAGGGGCACGGAGTGCGGGGCGGGCCTGCGGCGGCAGAGGCCTGCGTGATATTGCACCAGCCTCCTGCGTGCCGTGCGTTCTCCCGGGGAAGTTGTCCCTGGATCACGGGACCCTGGCAGTGGCGGGCTGCACAGGCTCCCGGGAGGGGTGGTGGTGTACAGTGACCTGTGCTCACCCACAGGCTTCTTGGTGGCAGCAGGAGCAGCCTTAGCGTCTCATGCCCGTTTCTGGAGCCTGCGCTGTTAGCCGCAGCTGGCGCCCGTCTCTAGAGCTCCTTTAAGCAACGCTCTTAATCCCCTCTCCTCGCGCACCAGGAAACAAAGAGGTAAGAAAACGTCTCTTGTCTCTTTGCCAGCTCCAGACATTTCCTCGAACTCCATCCCGGGTAGCCGTGGTGCACTAACCCCTTCAGGCTGTGTTCACGCCGCCAGTCCTCTCCCTGCGATCCGACCGAAGCCCGAGCCTCAGCTCCCAGCCCCCGGCCACCCCGGTGGGTGAGCAGACAAGCCTCTCGGGCCGGTGAGTGCCGGTCGGCACCGATTCTCTGTGCGGGAATCTCCCCGCTTTGCCCTCCGGACCCCAGTTGCTGTTATTAAGAAAAAAATTTTTTAAAAAAAAAAAAAAACGGACGGACAGAAGCTTAGGATAAATGGTGAAAGGAAAGTTATACAGACAAAAATTTTTTAGAAAAGAAAAAAAGAAAACGGGCGGACAGAAACTTAGGACAAATGGTGAAAGCAAAGTTATACAGACAAAATCTCACACAGAAGCATACACATACACACTTACATAAAGAGGAAAAGGGGAAAAAATAATATATCTTGCTCTCAGAGTCCACCTCCCCAATTTGGCATGATTCATGGTCTATTCAAGTATTCCACAGATGCAGGGTATATCAAGTTGATTGTGGAGATTTAATTCGCTGCATCTGAGGCTGCTGGGAGGGATTTCCGTTTCTCTTTGGTCTCAGAGCTCCTTGGGTTCAGCTTTGGTTTGGTTCCGCCTCTGCGTTTAAGTCGCCTGAGGGCGTCTGTTCTTCGCTCAGACAGGACGGGGTTAAGGGAGCAGCTGATTCGGGCGCTCTGCCTCACTCAGGCCGGGTGAGGGATGGGCACGGAGTGCGGGGCGAGCCTGCGGCGGCAGAGGCCTGCATGACATTGCAGCAGCCTGAGGCGCGCCGTGCGTTCTCCCGGGGAAGTTGTCCCTGGATCACGGGACCCTGGCAGTGGCGGGCTGCACAGGCTCCCGGGAGGGGTGGTGGTGTACAGTGACCTGTGCTCGCCCACATGCTTCTTGGTTGCGGCAGCAGCAGCCTTAGCGTCTCATGTCCGTCTCTGGTGTCCGTGCTCTTAGCCACAGCTGGCGCCCGTCTCTGGAGCTCCTTTAAGCAGCGCTCTTAATCCCCTCTCCTCGCGCACCAGGAAACAAAGAGGTAAGAAAACGTCTGTTTTCTCTTTGCCAGCTCCAGACTTTTCCCCGGACTCCATCCCGGGTAGTCGTGGTGCACTAACCCCTTCAGGCTGTGTTTACGCCGCCAGTCCTCTCCCTGTGATCCGACCGAAGCCCGAGGCTCAGCTCCCAGCCCCCGGCCACCCCTGTTGTTGAGCAGACAAGCCTCTCGGGCCAGTGAGTGCCGGGCGGCACCAATTCTCTGTGCGGGATTCTTCCCGCTTTGCCCTCCGCACCGCTGTTGCTGTGCTCTCTTCCGCCACCCGCAGTCTCGGCCCGCCTTCGGGCTTCCTAGTGTGTGGAGGAAACCTTTCCTCCTTCACAGCTCCCTCCCACTGGTGCAGGTCCCGTCCCTATTCTTTTGTCTCTGTTTATTGTTTTTACTTTTGCCCTACCCAGGTGCGTTGGGAATTTCTTGCCTATTGGGAGGTCTGAGGTCTTCTGCCAGCGTTCAGTGGGTGTTCTGTAGGAGCAGTTCCACAAGTAGATGTATTTCGGATGTATCTGTGGGGAGGAAGGTGACCTCCGCGTCTTACGCTTCTGCCATTTTCCTCAACTCCTCTATGTGGGGCCTTATGTGTGAGGTGGTTCCTGTTTGGTTAATCATCCCCTTTGTGATGTGGGCCCTTTGGTGTGAGGTGGTTCCTGCTGGGTTCCTCATCCCCTTTCTGATGTTGGCCCTTTGGTTTCAAGTGCTTCCTGCTTGGTTCCTCATCCCCTTTGTTTTGGGGGCTTTTGGTGTGAGGTGGTTCCTGATGCGTTCCTCATCTCCTTTTTGTTGTGGACCCTTTGGTGTGTGGTGTTTCCTGCTTGGTGACTTATCCTCTTCGTAATATGGGCCTTTGGGGTGTGTTGTTTCCTGCTGGGTTCCTCATCCCCTTTGTGATGTAGGCTGTTGTTATGAGGTGGTTCCTGCTGGGTTCCTCATCCCCTTTGTGCTGTGGGCCCTTTGGAGTGAGGTGGTTCCTGCTGGATTTCTCATATCCTTTCTGATGTGGGTCTTGGGGTAAGTTGCACCTTCTGGGTTCCTCATTCCATTTGCGATGTGGGCTTTGGTTGTGAGGTGGTTCCTGCTGTGTTCCTCATCCCCTTTGTGATGTGGACCTTTGGTGTGAGGTTCTTCCTGCAGCATTCCTCATCTCCTCTGTGATGTGGGCTGTTGTTGTGAGGTGATTGTGGCATGATTTCTCATCCCCTTTGGGATCTGGGCCCTTTGCTTTGAAGTGGTTACTACTTGGTTTCTCATCTCCTTTGTGATGTGGGCTTTCACGGTAATGTGGTTCCTGCTGGGGTCCTCAACCCCTTGTGATGGGGCTTTGGGTTAAGTGGTTCCTGCTTGTTTCCTCATTCCATTTGTGATGTGGGCTTTTGGTGAGAAGTTGTTCCTGCTGGGTTCCTCATCCCCTTAGTGATGTGGACCCTTTGGTGTGAGGTGGCTCTTGCTGGTTTCCTCGTCCACTTTGTGACATGGGCCGGTTTGTGTGAAGGCTTCCTGCTGGGTTCCTCATCCCCTTTGTGATGTGGGCTTTTAGGGTGAGGTGGTTCCTGCTGGGTTTCTGATTCCCTTTGTGATGTGGACTCATTGGTGTATCATGGCTCTTTGTTGGTTCCTTATCCCCTTGTGATGTGGACCCTTTGATGTGAGGTGGTTCCTACTGGGTGCCTCATACCCTTTTTAATGTGGGCTAATGTGCCTCATACCCTTGTTAATGTGCCTCATACCCTTTTTAATGTGGGTGATGTGGTTCGTCCTGTGTTCCTCCTACCCTTTGTGATGTAAGCTTATGGTGTCAGGTGGCCCCTTCTGGGTTCCTCATCCCCTTTGCGATGTGGGATTTTGCTGTGAGGTGCTTCCTGATGGGTTACTCATCCCCTTTGTTTTGTGGACCCTTTGTTGTGAGGTGGTTCCTAGTGGGCTCCTCATCCCTTTTGTGATGTGGGCTTTCGTTGTGAGGTGGTCCCTGCTGGGTTCCTCATACGCCATGTGTTGTCACCTTTTGTTTTGAAGTGGTTCCTGCTTGGTTCCTCTTCTCCGTTGTGACGTGGGCCCTTTCGTGTGAAGTGGTTTCTGCTGGGTTCCTCATCCCCTTTATGATGTGGACCTTTGGTTGTGAAATGGTTCATGCTGGGTACCTCATCCCATTTGTAATATGGGGTTTTGGTGTGAGGTGGTTCCTGCTGGGTCCATTATCCTCTTTGTTATGTGGGCTTTAAGTGTGATGTGGTTCCTGTGGGGTTCCACATGCCCTGTGTGATGTGGTCTTTTGGTGTGAGCTGTTTCCTGCTGTGTTCCTCATACACGTTGTGACGTGGGCCCTTTGGTGTGAGGGGTTTCCTACTGGGTTCCTTATCCCCTATATGATGTGGGCTTTTAGTGTCAGGTGGTTCCCGCTTGGTTCCTCATCCCCTTTGTGATGTGGGCCATTGGATGTGAAGTGGATCTTGCTGGGGTCCTCATGCCCTTTGCGATGTGGGCTTTTGTTGTGATTTGGTTTCTGATGGTTTCCTCATATCCTTGGTCCCTCATTCCCTTTGTGATGTGGGCCATTGGGATTGAAGTGGATCCAGCTGGGTTCTTCATCCCATTTGCGAAGTGCACTTTTGGTGTGAGGTGATTCCTGCTCGTTTTCTGATTCCCTATGTAATGTGGGCTTTTGGTGTGGGGTGGTTTTTGCTTCGTTCCTCATCCCCTTTGCAGTGTGCCCTTTACTGTGAGGTGGCTTCTATTGGGTTCCTCATCGCCTTTGTGATGTGGGCTTTTGGTGTGAGGTGGTTCCTGCTGTGTTCCTCATCCCGTATGTGATGTGGGCCCTTTAGTGTGAGGTGGTTTCTGCTGGGTTCCTCATCCCATTTTTAATGTGGACCATTCGATGTGAAGTGGTTCTTGCTGGGTACCTCATCCCCTTTGTAATGTGGTCGTTTGGTGTTAGGTGGTTCTTCCTGGGTTCCTCATTCCCTTTGTGATATGGGCTCTTAGTGTGAGGTTGTTCCGTATTTCCCCATCCTCTTTGTGATGTGGGTTCTTTGGTGTAAGGTGGTTCTGGCTGGGTGCTTCATCCCCTTTGTAATGTGGGCTTTTGTGGTGAGGTGGTTCCTGCTGGGTTCGTCATTCCCGAGGTGATGTAGGCTTTTGTTGTGAGGTGGTTCCTACTTGGTTTCTCATCCCGTTTCCGATATGCGGCTTTGGGTTAAGTGTTTCCTGCTGGTTTCCTCATTGTGTTTGCGATGTGGGCTTTTGGTGATAAGTTGTTCCTGCTGAGAACCTCATCCCCTTAGTGATGTGGACCGTTTGGTGTGAGGTGGTTCTTGCTGGCTTCCTCATCTCCTTTGTTATATGGGCCCGTTGTTGTGAGAGGTTCCTGATCGGTTCCTCATCCCCTTTGCGATGTGGGATTTTGGTGTGAGGTGGTTCCTGATGGGTTCCTCATCCCCTTTCTGATGTGTACCCTTTGATGTGAGGTGTTTCCTGCTGGGTTCCTCATCCCCTTTGTGATGTGCACCCTTGGGTGTGAAGTGTTTCCTGCTGGGCTCCTCATTACCTTTGCAATGTGCGGTTTCGTTGTGAGGTGGATCCTAATGGGATCCTCATCCCCTTTGTGATGTGGACCCATTCGTGTGAGCTTGTTCTTGCTGGGTTCCTCATCCCTTTTGTGGTGAGGGTCCTTTGGTGTGAGGTGGTTCCTGCTGCTTTCCTCATTCTCTATGTGATGTGGGCTTTTGGTGCGAGAAGGTTCCTGCTGGGTTCCTCATCACCTTTGTGATGTGGGCACTTTTGTGAGAGGTGGTTCCTGCTTGGTTCCTCATCCCCTATGTGATGTGGGACCTTTTTGTGAAGTGGTTCCTGCCAGGTTCCTCATCCCCTTTATGATGTGGGCCCTTAGTTGTGAGGTGGTTCCTGCTGGGTCGCTCATCCTCTTTGTGATGTGGTTTCTTTGGTGTGAGGTGGTTCCTTCTTGGTTACTCATCCCCTGTGTAATGTTGGCTTTTGGTGTGAGGTGGTTCCTGCTGGGTTTCTAATCCACTTTATGTTGTGGGCTTTTGTCATGAGGTGGTTCCTGCTTGGTTCCTCATCCTCTTTTTGATGGGGGCCATTGGGTGTGAAGTGGATCTTGCTGGGGTCCTCATGCCCTTTGTGATCTGGGTCCTTTGGTGTGCGGTGGCCCCTGCTGGGTTCCTCATCCCTTTTGTGATGTGGGCTATTGTTGTGATTTGGTTTCTGCTGGTTTCCTCATACCCTATCTGATGTCATCTTTTGTTTTGAAGTGGTTTCACCTTGGCCCCTCATCCCCTTTGTGATGTGGGCCCTTTGGTGTGAGTTGGCTCCTGCTGGGTTCCTCATCGCCTTTGTGATGTGGGCTTTTGGTGTGAGGTGGTTCCTGCAGGTTTCCTGATTCCCTATGTAATGTGGGCTTTTGGTGTGAGGTGGTTTCTGTTTGGATCCTCATCCCCTTTACGAAGTGGACCCTTTGGTGTGAGGTGGTTCCTGCTGTGTTCCTCATCCCATATGTGATGTGGGCCCTTTAGTGTGAGGTGGTTTCTGCTGCGTTCCTCATCCCGCTTTTAATGTGGACCATTCGATGTGAAGTGGTTCTTGCTGGGTACCTCATCCCCTTTGTAATGTGGGCTCTTAGTGTGAGGTGGTTCCTTGTTTCCTCATCCCCTTTGTGATGTGGGTTCTTTGGTGTAAGGTGGTTCCAGCTGGGTGCCTCATCCCCTTTGTAATGTTGGCCTTTGGGGTGAAGTGGTTCCTGCTGAGTTCCTCATCCCTGTGGTGATGGAGGCTTTTGTTGTGAGGTGGTTTCTGCTTGCTTCCTCATCGCTTTTATGATGTGGGTCCTTCAGTGTGAGGTGGTTCCTACGTGGTTCCTCATCCCGTTTCCGAAGTGGGGCTTTGGGTTAGGTGGTTCCTGCTGGTTTTCTCATTCCGTTTGCGATGTGAGATTTTGGTGTGAAGTTGTTCCTGCTGGGTTCCTCATCCCCTTAGTGATGTGGACCCTTTGGTGTGAGGTGGTTCTTGCTGGCTTCCTCATCCCCTTTGTTATATGGGCCCGTTGGTGTGAGAGCTTGCTGATGGGTTCCTCATCCCCTTTACGATGTGGGCTTTTGGTGTGAGGTGTTTCTTGCGGGGTTCCTCATCCCCTTTGTGATGTGGACCCTTGGGTGTGAAGTGTTTCCAGTTGGGTTCCTCACTCACTTTCACAATGTTGATTCTTCCAATCCAGGAACATGCTATATCTCTCCGTCTATTTGTATCATCTTTAATTTCTTTCATTAGTGTCTTATAATGTTCTGCATACACGTCTTTTGTCTCCTTAGGTAGGTTTATTCCTAGATATTATATTCTTTTTGCTGCAATGGGAGTGTTTTCATACTTTCAGATTTTTCATCATTAGTATATAGGAATGCCAGAGATTTCTGTGCATTAATTTTGTATCCTGCTACCTTACCAAATTCATTGATTAGCTCTAGTCATTTTCTGGTAGCATCTTTAGGATTCTCTATGTATAGTATCATGTTATCTTCAAACAGTGACAGCTTTATTTTTTCCTTTCCAATTTAGATTCCTTTTATTTCCTTTTCTTCTCTGATTGCTGTGACTAAAACTTCCAAAATTATGTTGAATAAGAGTGGTGAGAGTGGGCAACCTTGTCTTGTTCCTGATATTAGTGGAAATGGTTTCAGTTTTTCACCATTAAGGACGATGTTGGCTGTCGGTTTGTCATATATGGCCTTTATTATGTTGAGGAAAATTCCCTCTATGCCTACTTTCTGCCGAGTTTTTATCATAACTGGATGTTGAATTTTGTTGAAAGCTTTCTCTGCATCTATTGAGATGATCATATGGTTTTTCTCCTTCAGTTTGTTAATATGGTGTATCACGTTGATTGATTTGCGTATATTGAAGAATCCTTGCATTGCTGGAATAAACCCCACTTGATCATGGTGTATGATCCTTTTAATGTGCTGTTGGATTCTGTTTGCTAGTAGTGTGTTGAGGACATTTGCATCTATGTTCATCAGTGATATTGGCCTGTAGTTTTCTTTCTTTGTGACATCTTTGTCTGGTTTTTGTATCAGGGTGATGGTGGCCTCGTAGAATGAGTTTGGAGTGTTCCTCCCTCTGCTATATTTTGGAAGAGTTTGAGAAGGATAGGTGTTATCTCTTCTCTAAATGTTTGGTAGAATTCACCTGTGAAGCCATCTGGTCCTGGGCTTTTGTTTTTTGAAAGATTTTTAATCACATTTCCAATTTCAGTGCTTGTGATTTGTCTGTTCATATTTTCTATTGCTTCCTGATTCAGTCTTGGCAGGTTGTGCATTTCTAAGAATTTGACTGTTTCCTCCAGGTTGTCCATTTTATTGGCATAGAGTTGCTTATAGTAATGTCTCATGATCTTTTGTATTTCTGCAGTGTCAGTTGGTTACTTCTCCTTTTTCATTTCTAATTCTGTTGATTTGAGTCTTCTCTGTTTTTATCTTGATGAGTCTGGCTAATGATTTATCAATTTTGTTCATCTTCTCAAAGAACAAGCTTTTAGTTTTATTGATCTTTGCTATCGTTTCGTTCATTTCTTTTTCATTTATTTCTGATCTGATATTTATGAGTTGTTTCCTTCTCCTAACTTTGGGGTTGTTTTGTTCTTCTTTCAGTAATTGCTTTAGGTTCAAGGTTAGGTTGTTTATTCGAGATGTTTCCTGTTTCTTAAGGTAAGATTGTATTGCTATAAACTTCCCTCTTAGAACTACTTTTGCTGTATCCCATAGGTTTTGGGTCGTCGTGTCTCCGTTGTCATTTGTTTCTAGGTATTTTTTGATTTCCTCTTTGATTTCTTCAGTGATCACTTCGTTATTAAATAGTGTATTGTTTAGCCTCCATGTGTGTGTATGTTTTACAGATCTTTTCCTGTAATTGATATCTAGTCTCATAGCACTGTGATCGTAAAAGATACTTGATACAATTTCAATTTTCTTAAAATTACCAAGGCTTGATTTGTGATCCAAGATAGGATCAATCCTGGAGAATGTTCCATGAGTACTTGAGAAAAATGTGTATTCTGTTGTTTTTGGATGGCATTTCCTATGAATATCAATTAAGTCCATCTTGTTTAATGTATCATTTAAAGCTTGTGTTTCCTTATTTATTTTCATTTTGGATCACCTGTCCATTGGTGAAAGTGGGGTGTTAAAGTCCCCAACTACAAATGTGTTACTGTCACTTTCCTCTTTTATGGCTGTTAGTATTTGCCTTATGTATTGAGTTGCTTCTATGTTGGATGCATAAGTATTTACAATTGTTTTATCTTCTTCTTGGATCGATCCCTTGATCATTAGGTAGTGTCCTTCTTTGTCTCTTGTAATAATCTTTATTTTAAAGTCTATTTTGTCTGATGTGAGAATTGCTAGTCCAGCTTTCTTTTGATTTCCATTTGCGTGAAATATCTTTTTCCATCCCCTCACTTTCAGTCTGTACGTGTCCCTAGGTCTGAAGTGGGCCTCTTGTAGACAGCACATATATGGGTCTTGTTTTTGTATCCATTCAGCCAGTCTGTATCTTTTGATGGAAGCATTTAATCCATTTACATTTAAGGTAATTATTGATATGTATCTTCCCATTCCCATTTTCTTAATTGTTTTGGGTTTGTTATTGTAGATCTTTTCCTTCTCTTGTGTTTCTTGCCTAGAGAAGTCCTTTAGCATTTGTTGTAAAGCTGGTTTGGTGGTGCTGAACTCTCTCAGCTTTTGCTTGTCTGTAAAGATTTTAAATTCTCCATCAAATCTGAATGAGATCCTTGCTGGGTAATCTTGGTTGTAGGTTTTTATCCTTCATCACTTTAAATATGTCCTGCCACTCCCTTCTGGCTTGCAGAGTTTCTACTGAAAGATCAGCTGTTAACCTTATGGGGATTCCCTTGTGTGTTATTTGTTGTTTTTCCTTGCTTCTTTTAATATGTTTTCTTTGTATTTAATTTTTGATAGATTGATTAATATGTGTCTCGGCATGTTTCTCCTTTGATTTATCCTGTATGGGACTCTCTGTGCTTCCTGGACTTGATTAATTATTTCCTTTCCCATATTGGGGAAGTTTTCAACTATAATCTCTTCAAATATTTTCTCAGTCCCTTTCTTTTTCTCTTCGGGACCACTTTAATTCGAATGTTGGTGCATTTAATGTTGTCCCAGAGGTCTCTGAGACTGTCCTCAGTTCTTTTCATTCTTTTTTCTTTATTCTGCTCTGCAGTAGTTATTTCCACTCTTTTATCTTCCAGGTCACTTATCTGTTCTTGTGTCTCAGTTATTCTGCTATTAATCCCTTCTAGAGTATTTTAAATTTCATTTATTGTGTTTTTCATCATTGCTTGTTTCCTCTTTAGTTCTTGTAGGTCCTTGTTAAATGTTTCTTGCATTTTCTCTATTCTATTTCCAAGATTTTGGATCATCGTTACTATCATTATTTTGAATTCTTTTTCAGGTAGACTGCCTATTTCCTCTTCATTTGTTAGGTCTGGTGGGTTTTTACCTTGCTCCTTCATCTGCTGTGTGTTTTTCTGTCTTCTCATTTTGCTTATCTTACTGTTTGGGGTCTCCTTTTTGCAGGCTGCAGGTTCGTAGTTCCCGTTGTTTTTGGTGTCTTTCCCCAGTGGCTACAGTTGGTTCAGTGGGTTGTGTAGGCTTCCTGGTGGAGGGGAGTAGTGCCTGTGTTCTGGTGGATGAGGCTGGATCTTGCCTTTCTGGTGGGCAGGTCCACGTCTGGTGGTGTGTTTTAGGGTGTTTGTGCCCTTTTTATGATTTTAGGCAGCCTCTCTGCTAATGGGTGGGGTTGTGTTCCTGTCTTGCTAGTTGTTTGGCATAGGGTGTCCAGCACTGTAGCTTGCTGGTCGTTGAGTGAAGCTGGGACTTGTTGAGAGGGAGATCTCTGGAAGACTTTCACCATTTGACATTCCGTAGAGCTGGGAGGTCTCTTGAGGACCAGTGTCCTGAGGTTGTCTCTCCCACCTCAGAGGCACAGCACTGACTCCTGGCTGGAGCACCAAGAGCCTTTCATCCACACGGCTCAGAATAAAAGGGAGAAAAAGTAGAAAGAGAGAAAGATAGAGGATAAAATAAAATAAGGTCTGATAAAATAAAGTTATTAAAATAAAATTATTTGTTAAGAAAATTTTTTTAGAAAAGAAAAAAAAATGGACAGACAGAAACTTAGGACAAATGGTGAAAGCAAAGATATACAGACAAAATCTCACACAGAAGCATACACATACACACTTACATAAAGAGGAAAAGGGGAAAAATAATATATCTTGCTCTCAAAGTCCACCTCCCCAATTTGGAATGATTCGTTGTCTATTCATGTATTCCACAGATGCAGGATATATCAATTGATTGTGGAGATTTAATCCGCTGCATCTGAGGCTGCTGGGAGAAATTTCCGTTTCTCTTCTTTGTTCTCACAGCTCCCAGGGGCTCAGCTTTGGGTTTGGCTCCGCCTCTGCGTGTAAGTCGCCTGAGGGCGTCTGTTCTTCGCTCAGACAGGACCGGGTTAAGGGAGCAGCTGATTCGGGCGCTCTGGCTCACTCAGGCCGGGGGGGGGGGGAGGGATGGGCACGGAGTGCGGGGCGAGCCTGCGGCGGCAGAGGCTAGCGTCACTTTGCACCAGCCTGAGGCACACCGTGCGTTCTCCCGGGGAAGTTGTCCCTGGATCACGGGACCCTGGCAGTGGCGGGCTGCACAGGCTCCCGGGAGGGGAGGTGTGGACAGTGACCTGTGCTCGCCCACAGGCTTCTTGGTGTCGACAGCAGCAGCCTTAGCGTCTCATGCCCGTCTCTGGGGTCTGCGATGTTAGCCGCGGCTCACGCCCATCTCTGGAGCTCCTTTAAGCAGCGCTCTTAATGCCCTCTCCTCGCGCACCAGGAAACAAAGAGGTAAGAAAACGTCTCTTGTCTCTTCGCCAGCTCCAGACTTTTCCCCGGACTCCATCCGGGGTAGCCGTGGTGCACTAACCCCTTCAGGCTGTGTTCACGCCGCCAGTCCTCTCCCTGCCATCCAACCGAAGCTCCACCGCCCACCCCGGTGGGTGAGCAGACAAGCCTCTCGGGTCGGTGAGTGCCGGTCGGCACCGATTTTCTGTGCGGGAATCTGCCCGCTTTTCCCTCCGCACAGCTGTTGCTGTGCTGTCCTCCGCCAACCGTAGTCTCCGCCCACAAAGGGGCTTCCTAGTGTGTGGAAAGCTTTCCTCCTTCACAGCTCCCTCCCACTGGTGCAGGTCCTGTCGCTATTCTTTTGTCTCTGTTTATTCTTTTTACCTTTGCCCTACCCAGGTACGTGGGGGAATTTCTTGCCTATTGGGAGGTCTGAGGGCTTCTGCCAGCGTTCAGTGTGTGTTCTGTAGGAGCAGTTCCACAAGTAGATGTATTTCGGTTGTATCTGTGGGGAGGAAGGTGATCTCCGTGTCTTACGCTTCCGCCATTTTCCTCAACTCCTCTATGTGGGCCCTTATGTGTGAGCTGTTTCCTACTTGGATGTTCATCCCCTTTGTGATGTGGGATATGGTGTGAGGTGGTTCCTGCTGTGTTCCTCATCCCCTTTGTTATGTGTGCCCTGTGGTGTGAGGTGGTTCCTGCTGGGTTCCTCACCTTTTTTTTTTTTGTCATTTTTTAAAGTAAAAATTGTATTGGAATACAGTTGATTTACAATGTTGTGTCAGTTTCAGGTATACAGCAATTTGAATCAGTTATACAAATTCACACATTCATGTTCTTTTTGATTCTTTTCCGATATAGGCCATTATAGAATACTAAGTAGCGTTCCCTGTGCTATACATTGTAGGTCCTTATTAGTTAGCTGTTTTATATATAGTAGTGTGTATGTGTCAATCCCAATCTCTCAGTTTATCCCTCCCTCCCTCCCCCTTCCTGCCTGGTAACCATAAGTTTGTCTTCTACATCTGAGACTTCTCATTACCTTCTATTTTATATATTTATATTTTTGGTACATGGGCCTCTCACTGTTGTGGCCTCTCCCGTTGCAGAGCACAGTTTCCGGACGCGCAGGCTCAGCGGCCATGGCTCATAGTCCCAGCCGTTCTGCGACATGTGGGATACTCCCGGACGAGGGCGGGAACCCGTGTCCCGTGCATCGGCTGACGGACTCTCAACCACTGCACCAGCAGGGAAGCCCTCATTAACTTTTATTTTATTTTACATCTTTATTGGATTATAATTGCTTTACAATGGTGTGTTGCTTTCTGCTTTGTAACAATGTAACTCAGGTATACATATACATCTGTTCCCATATGTATCCCCTCTTGCATCTCTCTCCCTCCCACCCTCCCTATCTCACCCCTCTAGGTGTTCACAAAGTACCGAGCTGATTTCCCTATGCTATGCAGCTGCTTCCCACTAGCTATCTATTTTACGTTTGGTAGTGGATATATGTCCATGCCACTCTCTCTCAATTTGTCACAGCTTACCCTTCCCCCTCCCCATATCCTCAAGTCCGTTCTCTAGTAGGTCTGCGTCTTTATTCCCGTCTTACCCCTAGGTTCTTCATGACATGGTTTTCTTTCTTAGGTTCCATATATATGTGTTAGCATATGGTATTTGTCTTTCTCTTTCTGACTTACTTCACTCTGTATTACAGACTGCAGGTCCATCCACCTCACTAAAAATAACTCAATTTCGTTTCCTTTTATGGCTGAGTAATATTCCATTGTATATATGTGCCACATCTTCTGTATCCATTCATCCGATGATGGACACTTAGGTTGCTTCCATCTCCTGGCTATTGTAAATAGAGCTGCAATGAGCATTTTGGTACATGACTCTTTTTAAATTATGGTTTTCTCAGGGTATATGCCCAGTAGTGGGATTGCTGATCATACGGTAGTTCTGTTTGTAGTTTTCTAAGGAACCTCCATACTGTTCTCCATACTGGCTGTACCAATTCACATTCCCACCAGCAGTGCGAGAGTGTTCCCTTTTCTGCACAGCTTCTGCAGCATTTGTTGTTTCTACATTATTTGATGATGCCCATTCTGACCAGTGTGAGATGATATCTCATTGTAGTTTTGATTTGCATTACTCTAATGATTAATGATGAATGTACCTGTTGGCAATCTGTATATTTTCTTTTGAGAAATCTTTCTTTTGAGAAATCTTTCATGGCCCTGTTGGCAATCTGTATATTTTCTTTTGAGAAATGCCTGTTTAGGTCTTCTGCCCATTTTTGGATTGGGTTGTTTGTTTTTTTGTTATTGAGCTGCATGAGCTGCTTGTAAATTTCTGACATTAATCCTTTGTCAGTTACTTCATTTGCAAATATTTTCTTCCATTCTGAGGGTTATCTTTTCGTCTTGTTTATGGTTTCCTTTGCTGTGCAAAAGCTTTTAAGTTTCATTAGGTCCCATTTGTTTATTTTTATTTCCATTTCTCTAGGAGGTGGATCAAAAAGGATCTTGCTGTGATTGATGTCATAGAGTGTTCTGCCTATGTTTTCCTCTGAGAGTTTGATAGTTTCTGTCTTTACATTTAGGTCTTTAATCCATTTTGATCTTATTTTTTTTTTTTTTTTTTTTTTGCGGTATATGGGCCTCTCACTGTTGTGGCCTCTCCCGTTGCAGAGCACAGGCTCCGGACGCACAGGCTCAGCGGCCATGGCTCACGGGCCCAGCCGCTCCGCGGCATGTGGGATCTTCCCAGACCGGGGCACGAACCCGTGTCCCCTGCATCGGCAGGCGGACTCTCAACCACTGCGCCACCAGGGAAGCCCTGGATCTTATTTTTGTGTAAGGTGTTAGGGAGTGTTCTAATCGCATACTTTTACATGTAGCTGTCCAGTTTTCCCAGCACCACTTATTGAAGAGGCTGTCTTTTCTCCACTATATACTCTTGCCTCCTTTAGCAAAGATAAGGAGCCCATATGTGTGTGCATTTATCTCTGGGCTTTCTATCCTGTTCCATTGATCTATATTTCTGTTTTTGTGCCAGTACCATACTGTTGTGATTACTGTAGCTTTGTAGTATAGACTCAAGTCAGGGAGCCTGATTCCTGTAGCCCCATTTTTCGTTCTCAAGGTTGCTTTGGATATTCGGGGTCTTTTGTGTTTCCATACAAATTGTGAAATTTTTTATTCTGGTTCTGTGAAAAAATGCCAGTGTTTGTTTGATAGGGATTGCATTGAATCTGTAGATTGCTTTGCGTAGTAGACTCATTTTCACAATGTTGATTCTTCTAATCCAGGAACATGCTATATCTCTACATCTATTTGTATCATCTTTAATTTCTTTCATTAGTGTCTTATAATGTTCTGCATACAGGTCTCTTATCTCCTTAGGTAGGTTTATTCCTAGATATTTTACTCTTTTTGTTGCAGTTTTATATGGGAGTGTTTCCTTAATTTCACTTTCAGGTTTTTCATCATTGGTGTATAGGAATGCAAGAGATTTCTGGGCATTAATTTTGTATCCTGCTACTTTCTCAAATTCACTGATTAGCTCTAGTAGTTTTCTGGTAGCATCTCTAGGATTCTCTATGTATAGTATCATGTTGTCTTCAAACAGTGACAGCTTTATTTCTTATTTTGCAATTTGGATTCCTTTTATTTCCTTTTCTTCTCTGATTGCTGTAACCAACACTTTCAAAACTGTGTTGAATAAGAGTGGTGAGAGTGGGCAACCTTGTCTTGTTCCTGATATTAGTGGAAATGGTTTCAGTTGTTCACCATTGAGGACGATGTTGGCTGTCGGTTTGTCATATATGGCCTTTATAATGTTGAGGATAATTCCGTCTATGCCTATTTTCTGCAGGGTTTTTATCATAACTGGGTGTTGAATTTTGTTGAAAGCTTTCTCTGCATCTATTGAGATGATCATATGGTTTTTCTCCTTCAACATGTTAATATGGTGTATCACGTTGATTGATTTGCGTATATTGAAGAATCCTTGCATTGCTGGAATAAACCCCACTTGATCATGTTGTCTGTTCCTTTTAATGTGCTGTTGGATTCTGTTTGCTAGTAGTGTGTTGAGGACATTGGCATCTATGTTCATCAGTGATATTGACCTGTAGTTTTCTTTCTTTGGGACATCTTTGTCTGTCTTTTCTATCAGGGTGAAGGTGGCCTCGTAGAGTGAGTTTGGGCGTGTTCCTCCCTCTGCTATATTTTGGAAGAGTTTGAGAAGGATAGGTGTTATCTCTTCTCTAAATGTTTGATAGAATTCCCCTGTGAAACCATCTGGTCTTGGGCTTTTGTTTGTTGGAAAATGTTTAATCACAGTTCCAATTTCAGTGCTTGTGATTTGTCTGCTCATATTTTCTATTGCTTCCTGATTCAGGCTTGGCAGGTTGTGCGTTTCTAAGAATTTTTCTATTTCCTCCAGGTTGTCCATTTTGTTGGCATAGAGTTGCTTGTAGTAATGTCTCATGATCTTTTGTATTTCTGCAGTGTCAGTTTGTTACTTCTCCTTTTTCATTTCTATTGATTTGAGTCTTCTCCCTTTTTATCTTGATGACTATGGCTAATGGTTTATCAATTTTGTTTATCTTCTCAAAGAACAAGCTTTTAGTTTTATTGATCTTTGCTATCATTTCGTTCATTTCTTTTTCATTTATTTCTGATATGATATTTATGAGTTGTTTCCTTCTCCTAACTTTGGGGTTGTTTTGTTCTTCTTTCAGTAATTGCTTTAGGTCCAAGGTTAGGTTGTTTATTCGAGATGTTTCCTGTTTCTTAAGGTAGGAATGTATTGCTATAAACTTCCCTCTTAGAACTACTGTTGCTGCATAGCATAGGTTTTGGGTCGTCGTGTCTCCATTGTCATTTGTTTCTGGGTATATTTTGATTTCCTCTTTGATTTCTTCAGTGATCACTTCGTTATTAAATAGTGTATTGTTTAGCCTTCATGTGTTTGTATTTTTTACAGATCTTTTCCTGTAATTGATATCTAGTCTCATAGCATTTGGTCGTAAAACATACTTGATACAATTTCAACTTTCTAAAATTTACCAAGGCTTGATTTGTGATCCAAGATAGGATCTATCCTGGAGAATGTTCCATGAGTACTTGAGAAAAATTTGTATTCTGTTGTTTTTGGATGGCATTTCCTATGAATATCAATTAAGTCCATCCTGTTTGATGTATCATTTAAAGCTTGTGTTTCCTTATTTATTTTCATTTTGGATGATCTGTCCATTGGTGAAAGTGGGGTGTTAAAGTCCCCTACCAAGAATGTGTTATTGTCACTTTCCCCTTTTATGGCTGTTAGTATTTGCCTTATGTATTGAGGTGCTCTTATGTTGGGTGCATAAATATTTACAATTGTTATATCTTCTTCTTGGATCGATCCCTTGATCATTATGTAGTGCCCTTCTTTGTCTCTTGTAATAATCTTTATTTTAAAGTCTATTTTGTCTGCTATGAGAATTGCTACTCCAGCTTTCTTTTGATTTCCATTTGCATGGAATATGTTTTTCCATCCCCTCACTTTCAGTCTGTATGTGTCCCTAGGTCTGAAGTGGGTCTCTTGTAGACAGCACATATATGGGTCTTGTTTTTGTATCCATTTAGCCAGTCTGTATCTTGTAGTGGGAGCATTTAATCCATTTACATTTAAGGTAATTATCGATATGTATGTTCCTATTCCCATTTTCTTAAATGTGTTGGGCTTGTTATTGTAGGTCTGTTCCTTCTCTTGTGTTTCTTGCCTAGAGAAGTCCTTTAGCATTTGTTGTAAAGCTGGTTTGGTGGTGCTGAACTCTCTCAGCTTTTGCTTGTCTGTAAAGATTTTAAATTCTCCATCAAATCTGAATGAGATCCTTGCTGGGTAATCTTGGTTATAGGTTTTTCTCCTTCATCACTTTAAATATGTCCTGCCACTCCCTTCTGGCTTGCAGAGTTTCTGCTGAAAGATCAGCAGAAACTGATGGGGATTGGGGATTCCCTTGTGTGTTATTTGTTCTTTTTCCTTGATGCTTTTAATATGTTTTCTTTGTATTTAATTATTGATAGTTTGATTAACATGTGTCTTGGCGTGTTTCTTCTTGGATTTATCCTGTATGGGACTCTCTGTGCTTTCTGGATTTGATTAACTATTTCCCTTCCCTTATATGGGAAATATTTTCAAATATTTTCTCAGTCCCTTTCTTTTACTCTTCTTCTTCTGGGAACACTTTAATTTGAATGTTGGTGCATTTAATGTTGTCCCAGAGGTCTCTGAGACTGTCCTCAGTTCTTTTCATTCTTTTTTCTTTATTCTGCTCTGCAGTAGTTATTTCCACTATTTTATCTTTCAGGTCACTTATCCGTTCTTGTGCCTCAGTTATTCTGTTATTAATCCCTTCTAGAGTATTTTAAATTTCATTTATTGTGTTTTCATCATTGCTTGTTTCCTCTTTAGTTCTAGTAGGTCCTTTTTAAATGTTTCTTGCATTTTCTCTATTCTACTTCCAAGTATTTGGATCATCTTTACTATCATTATTTTGAATTCTTTTTCAGGTAGACTGCCTATTTCCTCTTCATTTGTTAGGTCTGGTGGGTTTTTACCTTGCTCCTTCATCTGCTGTGTGTTTTTCTGTCTTCTCATTTTGCTTATCTTACTGTGTTTGGGGTCTCTTTTTTGGAGGTTGCAGGCTCATAGTTCCTGTTGTTTTTGGTGTCTTTCCCCAGTGGCTACAGTTGGTTCAGTGGGTTGTGTAGGCTTCCTGGTGGAGGGGAGTAGTGCCTGAGCTCTGGTGGATGAGGCTGGATCTTGTCTTTCTGGTGGGCAGGTCCACGTCTGGTGGTGTGTTTTGGGGTTTCTGTGACCTCCTTATGATTTTAGGCCGCCTCTCTGCTAATGGGTGGGGTTGTGTTCCTGTCTTGCTAGTTGTTTGGCATAGGGTGTCCAGCACTGTAGCTTGCTGGTCGTTGAGTGAAGCTGGGTCTTGGTGTTGAGATGGAGATCTCTGGGAGGTTTTCGGCATTTGATATTATTTAGAGCTGGGAGGTCTCTTGAGGACCAGTGTCCTGAGGTTGGCTCTCCCACCTCAGAGGCACAGCCCTGACTCCTGGCTGGAGCACCAAGAGCCTTTCATCCACACGGCTCAGAATAAAAGGGAGAAAAATTAGAAAGAAAGAAAGACAGAGGACAAAATAAAATAAAGTAAGCTCAAATAAAGTTATTAAAATTAAAAATAGTTTTTAAGAAAAACTTTTAAAAACAAAAAAAATTAAAAAACGGACGGACAGAATCCTAGGACAAATGCTGAAAGCAAAGCTATACAGACAAAATCTTACACAGAAGCATACACATACACAGTCACAAAAAGAGGAAAGGGGGAAAAATAATATATCTTGCTCTCAAATTCCACCTCCCCAATTTGGGATGATTCGTAGTCTATTCAGGTATTCCACAGTTGCAGGGTACATCAAGTTGATTGTGGAGATTTAATTCGCTGCATCTGAGGCTGCTGGGAGGGATTTCCGTTTCTCTTCTTTGTTCGCACAGCTCCTTGGGTTCAGCTTTGGGTTTGGCTCCACCTCTGCATGTAAGTCGCCTGAGGGCGTCTGTTCTTCGCTCAGACAGGATGGGGTTAAGGGAGCAGCTGATTCGGGCGCTCTGGCTCACTCAGGCCAGGGGCAGGGAGGGGCACGGAGTGCGGGGCGGGCCTGCGGCGGCAGAGGCCTGCGTGATATTGCACCAGCCTCCTGCGTGCCGTGCGTTCTCCCGGGGAAGTTGTCCCTGGATCACGGGACCCTGGCAGTGGCGGGCTGCACAGGCTCCCGGGAGGGGTGGTGGTGTACAGTGACCTGTGCTCACCCACAGGCTTCTTGGTGGCAGCAGGAGCAGCCTTAGCGTCTCATGCCCGTTTCTGGAGCCTGCGCTGTTAGCCGCAGCTGGCGCCCGCCTCTAGAGCTCCTTTAAGCAGTGCTCTTAATCCCCTCTCCTCGCGCACCAGGAAACAAAGAGGTAAGAAAACGTCTCTTGTCTCTTTGCCAGCTCCAGACATTTCCTCGAACTCCATCCCGGGTAGCCGTGGTGCACTAACCCCTTCAGGCTGTGTTCACGCCGCCAGTCCTCTCCCTGCGATCCGACCGAAGCCCGAGCCTCAGCTCCCAGCCCCCGGCCACCCCGGTGGGTGAGCAGACAAGCCTCTCGGGCCGGTGAGTGCCGGTCGGCACCGATTCTCTGTGCGGGAATCTCCCCGCTTTGCCCTCCGGACCCCAGTTGCTGTTATTAAGAAAAAAATTTTTTAGAAAAAAAAAAAAACGGACGGACAGAAGCTTAGGATAAATGGTGAAAGGAAAGTTATACAGACAAAAATTTTTTAGAAAAGAAAAAAAGAAAACGGGCGGACAGAAACTTAGGACAAATGGTGAAAGCAAAGTTATACAGACAAAATCTCACACAGAAGCATACACATACACACTTACATAAAGAGGAAAAGGGGAAAAAATAATATATCTTGCTCTCAGAGTCCACCTCCCCAATTTGGCATGATTCATGGTCTATTCAAGTATTCCACAGATGCAGGGTATATCAAGTTGATTGTGGAGATTTAATTCGCTGCATCTGAGGCTGCTGGGAGGGATTTCCGTTTCTCTTTGGTCTCAGAGCTCCTTGGGTTCAGCTTTGGTTTGGTTCCGCCTCTGCGTTTAAGTCGCCTGAGGGCGTCTGTTCTTCGCTCAGACAGGACGGGGTTAAGGGAGCAGCTGATTCGGGCGCTCTGCCTCACTCAGGCCGGGTGAGGGATGGGCACGGAGTGCGGGGCGAGCCTGCGGCGGCAGAGGCCTGCATGACATTGCAGCAGCCTGAGGCGCGCCGTGCGTTCTCCCGGGGAAGTTGTCCCTGGATCACGGGACCCTGGCAGTGGCGGGCTGCACAGGCTCCCGGGAGGGGTGGTGGTGTACAGTGACCTGTGCTCGCCCACATGCTTCTTGGTTGCGGCAGCAGCAGCCTTAGCGTCTCATGTCCGTCTCTGGTGTCCGTGCTCTTAGCCACAGCTGGCGCCCGTCTCTGGAGCTCCTTTAAGCAGCGCTCTTAATCCCCTCTCCTCGCGCACCAGGAAACAAAGAGGTAAGAAAACGTCTGTTTTCTCTTTGCCAGCTCCAGACTTTTCCCCGGACTCCATCCCGGGTAGTCGTGGTGCACTAACCCCTTCAGGCTGTGTTTACGCCGCCAGTCCTCTCCCTGTGATCCGACCGAAGCCCGAGGCTCAGCTCCCAGCCCCCGGCCACCCCTGTTGTTGAGCAGACAAGCCTCTCGGGCCAGTGAGTGCCGGGCGGCACCAATTCTCTGTGCGGGATTCTTCCCGCTTTGCCCTCCGCACCGCTGTTGCTGTGCTCTCTTCCGCCACCCGCAGTCTCGGCCCGCCTTCGGGCTTCCTAGTGTGTGGAGGAAACCTTTCCTCCTTCACAGCTCCCTCCCACTGGTGCAGGTCCCGTCCCTATTCTTTTGTCTCTGTTTATTGTTTTTACTTTTGCCCTACCCAGGTGCGTTGGGAATTTCTTGCCTATTGGGAGGTCTGAGGTCTTCTGCCAGCGTTCAGTGGGTGTTCTGTAGGAGCAGTTCCACAAGTAGATGTATTTCGGATGTATCTGTGGGGAGGAAGGTGATCTCCGCGTCTTACGCTTCTGCCATTTTCCTCAACTCCTCTATGTGGGGCCTTATGTGTGAGGTGGTTCCTGTTTGGTTAATCATCCCCTTTGTGATGTGGGCCCTTTGGTGTGAGGTGGCTCTTGCTGGTTTCCTCGTCCACTTTGTGACATGGGCCCGTTGTGTGAAGGCTTCCTGCTGGGTTCCTCATCCCCTTTGTGATGTGGGCTTTTAGGGTGAGGTGGTTCCTGCTGGGTTTCTGATTCCCTTTGTGATGTGGGCTCTTTGGTGTATCATGGTTCCTTCTTAGTTCCTTATCCCCTTGTGATGTGGACCCTTTGATGTGAGGTGGTTCCTACTGGGTGCCTCATACCCTTTTTAATGCGGGCCCATGGGGTGATGTGGTTCCTGCTGTGTTCCTCATCCCCTTTGTGATGTAAGCTTATGGTGTCAGGTGGCCCCTCCTGGGTTCCTCCTCCCCTTTGCGATGTGGGATTTTGGTGTGAGGTGGTTCCTGATGGGTTACTCATCCCCTTTGTTTTGTGGACCCTTTGTTGTGAGGTGGTTCCTTGTGGGTTCCTGATCCCTTTTGTGATGTGGGCTTTCGTTGTGAGGTGGTCCCTGCTGGGTTCCTTATACGCCATGTGATGTCAGCTTTTGTTTTGAAGTGGTTCCAGCTTGGTTCCTCTTCCCCTTTGTGATGTGGGCCCTGTTGTAGTTTCATAGGACAGGGCCGAAAGTAAGCTCATCACACGATGTGAATTGTGCCGAAGCACAGCAGTAGAGGGCTGCCGCTCGCTCAGGCAAAACAGCGCCGTCTGTCTTGCTGTGGTAACTTTTATTAAAGCATTATCTAGATTTACACTTTAAGACTTGTTTTCTTAACATTTCAGAAGTGCCAAAGCAGCAACCTATGTTTTTATTAATTATACACGGAATAATTGGCTTTCGTGAGCACCTGCCGTGCTTCGTCCTTGAGCGCAAGAACAGCACAAAGTTCCCACCATTATTTTGATTATACTGAAGTAGCACAAGGACATTTCCTTGCGTTCCCACCACTCTGATTATACTGAGGACATCTCATGAATCAGTGCCCAAAGCACTCAGTGCTTCTTTTGCAGGCCCCCGGTTTGCCGGGGGTGGGGGGGCGCTCGAAGGATTCAGAACTGTTCACAACTCTGGCTTATTCGCATGCCCCCGGTTTGCCGGGTCGTGGGAGGGGGCTGTTTGCAGTTCTGGCTTATTCGCCAGCCCCCAGTTTGCTGGGAGGGGCTCATGGGTCACGTTTCCTTTCCATGTCCTCAGTTATCCCACTATAGGGCCCTTTGCTGTGAAGTGGTTTCTGCTGGGTTCCTCATCCACTTTTTGATGTGGACCCTTGGTTGTGAAATGGTTCATGCTGGGTACCTCATCCCGTTTGTAATGTGGGTTTTTGGTGTGAGGTGGTTCCTGCTGGGTCCATCATCCTCTTTGTGATGTGGGCTTTAAGTGTGATGTGGTTCCTGCAGGGTTCCACATGCTCTGTGTGATGTGGTCTTTTGGTGTGAGCTGTTTCCTGCTGTGTTCCTCATACACGTTGTGACGTGGGCCCTTTGGTGTGAGGGGTTTCCTACTGGGTTCCTTATCCCCTATATGATGTGGGCTTTTCGTGTGAGGTGTTTCCGGCTTGGTTCCTCATCCCCTTTGTGATCTGGGCCCTTTGGTGTGTGCTGGTTCATGCTGGGTTCGTCATACCTTTTGTGATATAGACTCTTCAGTGTGAGGTGGTTACTGCTGGGTCACTCATCCCCTTTGTAATGTGGGCTTTTGTTGTTAGGTGGTTCTTGCTGGGTTCCTCATCCCATTTGTGATGTGGATCCTTTGGTGTAAGGTGGGTCTGGTTGGGTGCCTCATCCCATTTTTAATGTGGGGCTTTGTGATGAGGTGATTCCTGCTCGGTTCCTCATCCCTGTGGTGATGTAGGCTTTGGTTGTGAGGTGGTTCCTGCTGTGTTCCTCATCCCCTTTGTGATGTGGACCTTTGGTGTGAGGTTCTTCCTGCAGCATTCCTCATCCCCTCTGTGATGTGGGCTGTTGTTGTGAGGTGATTGTGGTGTGATTTCTCATCCCCTTTGGGATCTGGGCCCTTTGGTGTGTGGTGGTTCCTGTTGGATTCCTCATTCCATTTTTAATGTGGGCCTTTGTGGTGAGGTGATTCCTACTGGATTCCTCATCCCCGTGGTGATGTAGGCTTTTGTTGTGAGGTGGTTCCTGCTTGGTTCCTCATCCCCTTTGTGATGTGGGTCCTTTGGTGCGAGGTGTTTCCTGCTTGGTTCCTTATCCCGATTCCAATGTGGGGCTTTGGGTTAAGTGGTTCCTGCTGGTTTCCTCAATCCGTTTGCGATGTGGGCTTTGGTGTGAAGATGTTCCTGCTGGGTGCTTCATCCCCTTAGGGATGGGGACCCTTTGGTGTGAGGTGGTTCTTGCTGGCTTCCTCATCCCCTTTGTTATATGGGCCCATTGGTGTGTGGGCTTGCTGATGGGTTCCTCATCCCCTTTCTGATGTGTACCCTTTGGTGTGAGGTGTTTCCTGCTGGGTTCCTCATCCCATTTGTGATGTGCACCCTTGGGTGTGAAGTGGTTCCTGCTGGGTTCCTCATTCACTTTGCGCTGTGCGGTTTTGTTGTGAGGTGGTTTATGCTGGTTTCCTCACCAACTTTGTGATGTGGGCTTTTAGGGTGAGGTGGTTCCTGCTGGGTTTCTGATTCCCTTTGTGATGTGGGCTCTTTGGTGTAACGTGGTTCCTTGTTGCTTCCTCATCCCTTTTGTGATGTGGGCTTTCGTTGTGAGCTGGTTCTTGCTGGGTTCCTCATACCCTGTGTGATGTCACCTTTTGTTTTGAAGTGGTTCCAGCTTGGTTCCTCATCCCATTTTTGATGTGGACCCTTGGGTGTCAAGTGATTTCTGCTGGGTACCTCATCCCATTTGTAATACGGGCTTTTGGTGTGAGGTGGTTCCTGCTGGGTTCCTCATCCCCTTTGTGATCTGGGCCCTTTGGTGTGTGCTGGTTCATGCTGGGTTCCTCATTCCTTTTGTGATGTGGTATCTACAGTGTGAGGTGGTTACTGCTTTGTTCCTCATCCCCTTTGCAATGTGGGCTTTTTGTGTGATATGGTTTCAGCTGGGTTTCTCATCTCCTTTGTAATGTGGGCTTTTGGTGCGTGGTGGTTCCTGCTGGGTTCCTCGTCCCGTTTGTGATGTGGACCCTTTGGTGGGAGTTGGTTCCTGCTGGGTACCTCATCACATTTGTAAGTTGGGCTTTGCTGTGAGTTGGTTCCTGCTGGGTTCCTCATCTCCTTTGTGATATGGCCTTTGGTGTGAGGCACCTCCTGCTGTGTTCCTCATCCCCTTTGCGATGTGGGCCCTTTGGTGTGAGGTGGTTCCGTCTTGGTTCCTCATCTTCTTTGCAATGTGGGCCGTTTGCTGTGAGGTGGTTTCTGCTTGGTCCCTCATTCCCCTTGCGATGTACACTTTTGTTGTGAGGTGGTTCCTGATGAGTTCCTCAGCCCCTTTGTGATGAGTGTTATTTGTGTGAGGTGGTTCCTGCTGGTTTCTTCATTCTCTATGCGATGTGGGCTTTTGGTGCGATGTGGTTCCTACTGGATTCCTCATCCCCTATGTGATGTGGGCTTTTATTGTGAGGTGGTTCCAGCTTGGTTGCTCATCCGTTTTGTGATATGGGTTTTTGTTGTGATTTGGTTCCTGCTGGGTTCCTCATACCCTATGTGATGTCATCTTTTGTTTTTAAGTGGTTCCACCTTGGTCCCGCATCACCTTTGTGATGTGGCCCATTGGGTTTGAAGTGGAACCAGCTGGGTTCCTCATCCCATTTGCAATGTGTGCTTTTGGTGTGAGGTTGTTCCTGCTCATTTCCTGATTCCCTATGTAATATGGGCTTTTGGTGTGAGGTGGTTTCTGTTTGGTTCCTCATCCCTTTTGTGATGTGGGCCCTTTGGTGTGAGGTGGTTTCTCTGGGTACCTCATCCCGTTTTTAATGTGGACACTTCGATGAGAAGTGGTTCCTGCTGGGTACCTCATGCCCATTGTAATGTGGGCTTTTGGTGTTAAGTAGTTCCTGCTGGGTTCCTCATCCACTTTGTGATATAGGCTTTTAGTGTGAGGTGGTTCTTGTTGGGTTCCTCATCCCCTTTGTGATGTGGGCTCTTTGGTGTAAGGTGGTTCTTGATGGGTTCCTCATCCCCTTTGTGATGTGGATCCTTTGGTGTAAGGTGGTTCCGGCTGGGTGCCTCATCCCCTTGTAATGTGGGCTTTTCGGGTGAGGTGGTTCTGCTGGGTTCCTCATCCCCTTTGTGATGTGGGCTTTCGGTGTAATGTGGTTCCTGCTGGGTTCCTAATCCCCATTGTGATGAGTCGGTATGGGTTAAGTGGTTCCTGCTGGTTTCCTCATTCCATTTACGATGTGGGCTTTTGTTGTGTAGTGGTTCCTGCTGGGTTCCTCTTCCCCTTTGCGATGTGGGGCCTTGGTGCGAAGTGGTTCCTTCTTGGTTCCTCATCCCCTTTGTGAATCAGGCCCTATGGTGTGAGGTGGATCCTACCAGGTTACTCATCACCTTTGTAATATTGGCTTTTCGTGTGAGGTGGTTCCTGCTGGGTTCCTAATCCACTTTATGTTGTGGGCTTTTGTTGTGAATTGGTTCCTGCTTGATTCCTCATCCTTTTTGTGATGTGGGTCCTTTGGTGTGAGGTGCTTTCTGCTTTGTTTCCCATCCCCTCTGTGATGTCGGCGCTTTGGTGTGAGGTGTTTACTGCTTGGCTCCTCAACCCCTTTGTGATGTGGGGCTTTGGGTTAAGTGGTTCCTGCTTGTTTCCTCATTCCTTTTGCAATGTGGGCTTTCCATGTGAACTTGTTCCTGATGGGTTCCTCATCCCCTTTGTGACATGGGCCTGTTGGTGTGAGTACTTCCTGCTGGGTTCCTCATTCACTTAGTGATGTGTGACATTGGTGTCAGGGGGTTCCTTCTTTGTTCCTCATCCCCTTTGTGATGTGGACCCTTTGTTGTGCAGTGTTTCCTGTTGTGTTCCTCATCCCCTTTGCAATGTGGGCCCTTTGGTGTGAGGCCGTTCCTTCTTGGTTCCTCATCCCCTTTGTGTATCAGGCCCTTTGGTGTGAGGTGGTTCCTAGTGGGTTACTCATCCCCTTTGTTATGTTGGCTTTTGGTGTGAGCTGGTTCCTGCTGGGCTTCTCATCCCATTGCTGATGTGGGCCATTGTGTGTGAAGTGGTTCCTGCTGGGTTCCTCATTCCATTTGCAATGTGCACTTTTGTTGTGAGGTGGTTCCTGATGGGTTCCTCATCCCATTTTTGATGTGGACCTTTGGTGTGAGGTTGTTCCTGCTGTGTTCCTTATTATCTATGTGATGTGGGCTTTTAGTGTGACGTGATTCCTGCTGGGTTCCCCATCCTCTTTGTGATGTGGGCATTTAGTGTGAGGTGGTTCCTGCTGGGTTCCTCATCTCCTTTGTAATGTGGGCCCCTTGGTGTGAAGTGGTTTCTGCTTGGTTCCCCATACCCTTTTTGATGTGGGCCCGTTGGTGCAAGGTGGTTCCTGCCGGATTCGTCATCCCCGTTGTGATGTGAGCTTTTGGTGTGAAGTGGTTCCAGATGGGTTCCTCATCCCCTATGTGTTGTGTACCCTTTGATGTTAGGTGGGTCCTGCTGAGTTCTTCATTCCTTTTGTGAAGTTGGCTTTTGGTGTGAGATGTCTCCTCCTGTGTTCCCAATACCCTGTGTGATGTCATCTTTTGTTTTCAAGTGTTTCCAGCTTGGTTCCTCATCCCCTTTGTGATGTGGACCCTTGGGTGTGAAGTGGTTCCTGCTGGGTACCTCATCCCATTTGTAATATGGGCTATTGGTATGAGGTGGTTCCTGCTGGGTTCCTTGTCCCCTTTGTGATCTGGGTTCTTTGGTGTGTGATGGTTTATGCTGGGTTCCTCATTACTTTTGTGATGTGGACTCTTTGGTGTGAGGTGGTAACTGCTGGGTTCCTCATGCCCTTTGCGATATGGGGCCTTGGTGAGAAGTGGTTCCTGCTGGGTTCCTCATCCCCTTTGCAATGTGGGCTTTTTGTGTGATACGGTTTCTGCTGGGTTCCACATCTCCTTTGTAATGTGCGCTTTTGGTGCATGGTGGTTCCTGCTGGGTTCCTCATCCCCTTTGCGATGTGGGACCTTCGTGAGAAGTGGTGCCTGCTGGGTTCCTCATCCCCTTTGCAATGTGGGCCCATTGCTGTGAAGTGGTTCCTTCTTGCTTCCTCATCCCCCTTGTTAATCGGGCCGTTTTGTGTGAGGTGGTTCCTAATGGGTTACTCATTCCCTTTGTAATGTTGGCTTTTGGTGTGAGGTGGTTCCTGCTGGGTTCCTAAACCACTTTATGTTGTGGGATTTTGTCATGAGGTGGTTCCTCATCCACTTTGTGATCAGTGTTCTTTGGTGTGGGGTGGTCCTGCTAGTTTCCTCATTCTCTATGCGATGTGGGCTTTTGGTGCGAGGTGGTTCCTGATGGGTTCCTCACCGCCTATGTGATGTGGGCTTTTAGTGTCAGGTGGTTCCCACTTGGTTCCTCATCCCCTTTGTGAAGTGGATCTTGCTGGGGTCCTCATGCCCTTTGTGATCTGGGCCCTTTGGTGTGAAGTGGCCCCTGCTGGTTCCTCATCCCTTTTTTGATGTGGGCTTTTCTTGTGATTTGGTTTCTGCTGGTTTCCTCATACCCTATGTGATGTCATCTTTTGTTTTGAAGTGTTTCCACCTTGGTCTCTCATCCCCTTTGTGATGTGGGCCATTGGGTTTGAAGTGGATCCAGCTGGGTTCCTCATCCCCTTTGCGATGTGTGCTTTTGGAGTGAGTTTGTTTTTGCTTGTTTCCTGATTACCTATGAAATGTGGGCTTTTGGTGTGAGGTGGTTTCTGCTTTGTTCCTCATCGCCTATGTGAAATGGGCTTTTTGTGTGAGATGGTTCCTGCTGTGTTCCTCATCCCATAAGTGATGTGGGCTTTTGGTGCAAGAAGGTTCCTGCCGGCTTCCTCATCCCCTTTGCGATGTGGACCGATTCGTGTGAGCTTGTTCTTGCTGGGTTCCTCATCCCCTTTGTGGTGACGGTCCTGTCGTGTTAGGTGGTTCGTCCTGCTTTCCTCATTCCCTATGTGATGAAGGCTTTTGGTGCGAGAAGGTTCCTGCTGGGTACCCCATCCCCTTTGTGATGTGGGCCCTTTGGTGTGAGGTGGTTCCCGATGGGTTCCTCATCCCCTTAGTGATGTGTGACTTTTGGTGTCAGGTTATTCCTTCTTGGTTCGTCATCCCCTTTGTGATGTGGGCCCTTTGTTGTGCAGTGGTTTCGGCTGGGTTCCTCATCCCCTTTGTGATGTGGGGCCTTGGTGTAAAGTGATTCCTCTGGGTTCCTCATCCACTTTGCGATGTGGGCGGGCCCTTTGTTTTGCAGTGGTTCCTGCTGGGTTCCTCATCCACTTTGCGATGTGGGGCCTTTGTGTGTAGTGGTTCCCGCTGGGTTCCTCATCCCCTTTGCAATGTGGGCCCTTTGATGTGGGGTGGTTCCTTCTTGGTTCCTCATCCCACTTGTTAATCGGGCCCTTTTGTGTGAGGTGCTTACTACTGGGTTACTCATCCCCTTTGTAATGTTGGCTTTTGGTGTGAGGTGGTTCCTGCTGGGTTTCTAATCCACTTTATGTTGTGGGCTTTTGTCATGAGGTGGTTCCTGCTTGGTTCCTCATCCCTTTTTTAATGGGGGCCCTTAGGTATGAGGTTGTTTCTGCTTTGTTTCTCATCCCGTCTTTTATGTCGGCCCTTTGGTGTGAGGTGTTTACTGCTTGGTTCCTCATCCCCTTTGCGATGCGGGCTTTTGCTGTGATCTGGCTCCTGCTGGGCTCCTCATCCCCATGGTGATCAGTGTTCTTTGGTGTGAGGGGGTCCTGCTGGTTTCCTCATTCTCTATGCGATGTGGGCTTTTGGTGCGAGGTGGTTACTGCTGGGTTCCTCATCCCCTATGTGATAAGGACTTTTAGTGTCAGGTGATTCCTGCTTGGTTCCTCATCCCCTTTGTGATGTGGGCCATTGGGTGTGAAGTGGCTCTTGCTGGGGTCCTCATGCCCTTTGCGATCTGGGCCCTTTGGTGTGCAGTGGCTCCTGCTGGGTCCCTCATCCCTTTTGTGATGTGGACCCTTGGGTGTGAAGTCGATCCAGCTGGGTTCCTCATCCCATTTGTGTTATGCGCTTTTGGTGTGAGGTGGCTCCTGCTCGTTTCCTGTTTCCCTATGTAATGTGGGCTTTTGGTGTGAGGTGGTTTTTGCTTTGTTCCTCATCCCCTTTGCAATGTGGGCCCTTTGGTGTGAGGTGGCTCCTGCTGGGCTCCTCATCACCGTTGTGATGTGGGCTTTTGGTGTGAGGTACTTCCTGCTGTGTTCCTCATCCCATATGTGATGTGGGCCCTTTAGTGTGAAGTGGTTTCTGCTGGGTTCCTCATCCCGTTTTTAATGTGGACCATTTGATGTGAAGTGGTTCTTGCTGGGTACCTCATCCCGTTTGTAATGTGGGCGTTTGGTGTTAGGTGGTTCTTGCTGGGTTCCTCATCCACTTTGTGATATGGGCTCTTAGTGTGAGGTGGTTCCTTGTTTCCTCATCCCCTTTGTGATGTGGGTTCTTTGGTGTAAGGTGGTTCCAGCTGTGTGCCTCATCCCCTTTGTAATGTGAGCCTTTGGGGTGAGGTGGTTCTTGCTGGCTTCCTCATCCCCTTTGTTATATGGGCCCATTGGTGTGAGAGCTTGCTGATGGGTTCCTCATCCCCTTTACGATGTGGGCTTTTGGTGTGAGGTGGTTCCTTATGGGTTCCTCATCCCCTTTGTGATGTGTAGCCTTTGGTGTGAGGTGTTTCCTGCTGGATTCCTCATCCCCTTTGTGATGTGGACCCTTGGGTGTGAAGTGTTTCCTGCTGGGTTCCTCATTCCCTTTGCGATGTGCTGTTTTGTTGTGAGGTGGATCCTAATGGGATCCTCATCCCCTTTGTGATGTGGACCCATTAGTCTGAGCTTGTTCTTGCTGGATCCCTCATCCCCTCTGTGGTGATGTTTCTTTGGTGTTAGGTGGTTTGTGGTGCTTTCCTCATTCCCTATGTGATGAGGTCGTTTGGTGTGAGAAGGTTCCTGCTGGGTTCCTCATCCCCTTTGTGATGTGGGCCCTTCGTTGTGAGGTGGTTCTTGATGGGTTCCTCATCCCCTAAGTGATGTGTGATTTTTGGTGTCAGGTTATTCCTTCTTGGTTCCTTATCCCCTTTGTGATGTGGGCCCTTTGTTGTGTAGCGGTTCCTGCTGGGTTCCTCATCCCCTTTGTGATGTGGGGCCTTTGGGTGAAGTGGTTCCTGCTGGGCTTCTCATTCCCTTTGTGATATGGGCCCTTTGCTGTGAGCTGGTTCCTTCTCGGTTCCTCATCCCCCTTGTTAATCGGGCCCTTTTGTGTGAGGTTGCTCCTACTGGGTTTCTCACCCCCTTTGTAATGTTGGCTTTTGGTGTGCGGTGGTTCCTGCTGGGTTCCTAATCCACTTTATGTTTTGTGCTTTTTTTTTTTTTTAGCATCTTTATTGGGGTATAATTGCTTTACAATGGTGTGTTAGTTTCTGCTTTACAACAAAGTGAATCAGTTATACATACACATATGTTCCCATATCTCCTCCCTCTGGCGTCTCCCTCCCTCTCACACTCCCTATCCCACCCCTCCAGGCGGTCACAAAGCACGGAGCTGATCTCCCTGTGTGCTATGCGGCTTCTTCCCACTAGCTATCTACATTACGTTTGGTATTGTATATATGTCCATGCCTCTCTCTCGCTTTGTCACAGCTCACCCTTCCCCCTGCCCATATACTCAAGTCGGTTCTCTAGTAGGTCTGTGTCTTTATTCTTGTCTTACTCCTAGGTTCTTCATGAAATTTTTGCCCCATAATTTCCATTATATATGTGTTAGCATATGGTATTTGTCTTTCTCTTTCTGACTTACTTTGCTCCGTATGACAGACTCTAGGTCTATCCACCTCATTACAAATAGCTCAATTTCGTTTCCTTTTATGGCTGAGTAATATTCCATTGTATATATGTGCCACATCTTCTTTATCCATTCATCCGATGATGGGCACTTAGATTGTTTCCATCTCCAGCTATTGTAAATAGAGCTGCAATGAACGTTTTGGTACATGACTATTTGAGAATTATGGTTTTCTCAGGGTATATGCCCAGTAGTGGGATTGCTGGGTCATATGGTAGTTCTATTTGAAGTTTTTTAAGGAACGTACATACTGTTCTCCATAGTGGCTGTACCAATTCGCATTCCCACCAGCAGTGCAAGAGTGTTCCCTTTTCTCCACAACTTCTCCAGCATTTATTGTTTCTACATTTTTTGATGATGCCCATTGTGACAGGTGTGAGATGATATCTCATTGTAGTTTTGAGTTGCATTTCTCTGATGATTAATGATGTTGAGCATTCTTTCATAGGTTTGTTGGCAGTCTGCATATATTCTTTGGGGAAATGTCTATTTAGGTCTTCTGCCCATTTTTAGATTGCGTTGTTTGTTTTTTTGTTATTGAGCTTCATGAGCTGCCTGTAAATTTTGGAAATTAATCCCTTGTCAGCTGCTTCATTTGCAAATATTTTCTCCCACTCTGAGGGTTGTCTTTTGGTCTTGTTTGTTGTTTCCTTTGCTGTGCAAAATCTTTTAAGTTTCTTTGGGTCCCATTTCTTTATTTTTGTTTTTATTTCCATTTCTCTAGGAGGTGGGTCAAAAAGGATCTTGCTGTGATTTATGTCATAGAGTGTTCTGCCTATGTATTCCTCTAAGAGTTTGATAGTTTCTGTCCTTGCATTTAGGTCTTTAATCCATTTTGAGCTTATTTTTGTGTATGGTGTTAGGGAGTGTTCTAATCCCATACTTTTACATGTACCTGTCCAGTTTTCCCAGCACCACTTATTGAAGAGGCTGCCTTTACTCTATATTCTTGCTTCCTTTGTCAAAGATAAGGTGACCATATGTGCGTGCGTTTATCTCTGGGCTTTCTATCCTGTTCCACTGATATATATTTCTGTTTTAATGCCAGTACCATACTGTCGAGATTACTGTAGCTTTGTAGTATAGTCTGAAGTCAGGGAGCCTGATTCCTCCAGCTCCATTTTTCGTTCTCAAGGTTGCTTTGGATATTCGGGGTCTTTTGTGTTTCCATACAAATGGTGAAATTCTTTTTTCTAGTTCTGTGAAAAATGCCAGTGGTTGTTTGATAGGGATTGCATTGAATCTGTAGATTCCTTTGCATAGTAGAGTCATTTTCACAATGTTGATTCTTCCAATCCAGGAACATGCTATATCTCTCTATCTATTTGTATCACCTTTAATTTCTTTCATTAGTGTCTTATAATGTTCTGCATACAGGTCTTTTTTCTCCTTAAGTAGGTTTATTCCTAGATATTTTATTCTTTTTGTTGCAATGGTAAATGGGAGTGTTTTCTTAATTTCACTTTCAGATTTTTTGTCATTAGTGTATAGGAATGCCAGAGATTTCTGTGCATTAATTTTGTATCCTGCTACTTTACCAAATTCATTGATTAGCTCTAGTTGTTTTCTGGTAGCATGTTTAGGATTCTCTATGTATAGTATCATGTCATCTTCAAACAGTGACAGCTTTATTTCTTCCTTTCCAATTTGGATTCCATTTATTTCCTTTTCTTCTCTGATTGCTGTGGCTAAATCTTCCAAAACTATGTTGAATAAGAGTGGTGAGAGTGGGCAACCTTTCTTGTTCCTGATCTTAGTGGAAATGGTTTCAGTTGTTCACCATTGAGGATGATGTTGGCTGTCAGTTTGTCATATATGGTCTTTATTATGTAGAGGAAAATTCCGTGTATGCCTACTTTCTGCAGGGTTTTTATCATAACTGGGTGTTGAATTTTCTTGAAAGCTTTCTCTACATCAACTGAGATTATCATATGGGTTTTCTCCTTCAATTTGTTAATATGGTGTATCACATTGATTGATTTGTGTATATTGAAGAATCCTTGCATTGTTGAAATAAACCCCACTTGATCATGCTGTATGTTCCTTTTAATGTTCCGTTGCATTCTGTTTGCTAGTAGTTTGTTGAGGACATTGCATCTATGTTCATCAGTGATATTGACCTGAGGCTTTCTCTCTTTGTGACATCTTTGTTTGGTTTTTGTATCAGGGTGATGGTGGCCTCGTAGAATGAGTTTGGGAGTGTTCCTCCCTCTGCTACATTTTGGAAGAGTTTGAGAAGGATAGGTGTTATCTCTTCTCTAAATGTTTGGTAGAATTCGCCTGTGAAGCCATCTGGTCCTGGGCTTTTGTTTGTTGAAAGATTTTTAATCACAGTTCCAATTTCAGTGCTTGTGATTTGTCTGTTCATATTTTCTATTGCTTCCTGATTCAGTCTTGGCAGGTTGTGCATTTCTAAGAATTTGACTATTTCCTCCAGGTTGTCCATTTTATTGGCATAGAGTTGCTTGTAGTAATGTCTCATGATCTTTTGTATTTCTGCAGTGTCAGTTTTGTTACTTCTCCTTTTTCATTTCTAATTCTATTGAGTTGAGTCTTCTCTGTTTTTATCTTGATGAGTCTGGCTAATGGATTATCAATTTTGTTTATCTTCTCAAAGAACAAGCTTTTAGTTTTATTGATCTTTGCTATCGTTTCGTTCATTTCTTTTTCATTTATTTCTGATATGATCTTTATGATTTGCTTCCTTCTTCTAAATGTCTGGTTGTTATTTTCTTCTTTTGCTAATTGCTTTAGGTTCAAGGTTAGGTTGTTTATTCGAGATTTTTCCTGTTTCTTAAGGTAGGATTGTATTGCTGTAAACTTCCCTCTTAGAACTACTTTCGCTGTATCCCACAGGTTTTGGGTCATCGTGTCTCCAATGTCATTTGTTTCTAGGTATTTTTTGATTTCCTCTTTGATTTCTTCAGTGATCACTTCGTTATTAAATAGTGTATTGTTTAGCCTCCGTTTGTTTGTATTTTTTACAGATCGTTTCCTGTAATTGATATCTAGTCGCATAGCATTGTGGTCGGAAAAGATACTTGATACAATTTCAATTATCTCAAATTTACCAAGGCTTGATTTGTGACCCAAGACAGGATCTATCCTGGAGAATGTTCTATGAGCACTTGAGAAAAATGTATGTTCTGTTAATTTTGGACGGAATATCTTATAAATATCAATTACGTCCATCCTGTTTAATGTATCATTTAAAGTTTGTGTTTCCTTTTTTATTTTCATTTTGGATGATCTGTCCATTGGAGAAAGTGGGGTGTTAAAGTCCCCTACTATGAATGTGTTACTGTCACTTTCCCCTTTTATGGCTGTTAGTATTTGCCTTATGTATTGAGGTGCTCCTATGTTGGGTGCATAAATATTTACAATTGTTATATCTTCTTCTTGGATCGATCCCTTGATCATTATGTAGTGTCCTTCTTTGTCTCTTGTAATAATCTTTATTTTAAAGTCTATTTTGTCTGATGTGAGAATTACTAGTCCAGCTTTCTTTTGATTTCCATTTGCATGGAATATCTTTTTCTATCCCCTCACTTTCAGTCTGTACGTGTCCCTAGGTCTGAAGTGGGTCTCTTGTAGACAGCACATATATGGGTCTTGTTTTTGTATCCATTCAGCCAGTCTGTATCTTTTGATGGAAGCATTTAATCCATTTACATTTAAGGTAATTATTGATATGTATCTTCCCATTCCCATTTTCTTAATTGTTTTGGGTTTGTTATTGTAGATCTTTTCCTTCTCTTGTGTTTCTTGCCTAGAGAAGTCCTTTAGCATTTGTTGTAAAGCTGGTTTGGTGGTGCTGAACTCTCTCAGCTTTTGCTTGTCTGTAAAGATTTTAAATTCTCCATCAAATCTGAATGAGATCCTTGCTGGGTAATCTTGGTTGTAGGTTTTTATCCTTCATCACTTTAAATATGTCCTGCCACTCCCTTCTGGCTTGCGGAGTTTCTGCTGAAAGGTCAGCTGTTAACCTTATGGGGATTCCCTTGTGTGTTATTTGTTGTTTTTCCCTTGCTGCTTTTAATATGTTTTCTTTGTATTTAATTTTTGATAGTTTGATTAATATGTGTCTTGGCATGATTCTTCTTGGATTTATCCTGTATGGGACTCTCTGTACTTCCTGGACTTGATTAACTATTTCCTTTCCCATATTAGGGAAGTTTTCAACTTTAATCCCTTCAAATATTTTCTCAATCCTTTTCTTTTTCTCTTCTTCTTCTGGAACCACTTTAATTCGAAAGTTGATGTGTTTAATGTTGTCCCAGTGGTCTCTTAGAATGTCCTTAGTTCTTTGCATTCTTTTTTCTTTATTCTACTGTGCAGTAGTTATTTCCACTATTTTATCTTTCAGGTCACTTATCCGTTTTTCTGCCTCAGTTATTCTTTTATTAATCCATTCTAGAGTATTTTAAATTTCATTTATTGTGTTTTTCATCATTGCTTGTTTCCTCTTTACTTCTTGTAGGTCCTTGTTAAATGTTTCTTGCATTTTCTCTATTCTATTTCCAAGATTTTGGATCATCTTTACTATGATTATTCTGAATTCTTTTTCAGGTAGACTGCGTATTTCCTCTTCATTTGTTAGGTCTGGGTTTATTTTTACCTTGCTCCTTCATCTGCTGTGTGTTTTTCTATCTTCTCATTTTGCTTATCTTACTTTGTTTGGGGTCTCCTTTTTGCAGACTGCAGGTTCGTAGTTCCCGTTGTTTTTGGTGTCTTTCCCCAGTGGCTACAGTTGGTTCAGTGGGTTGTGTAGGCTTCCTGATGGAGGGGGGTAGTGCCTGTGTTCTGGTGGATGAAGCTGAATCTTGTCTTTCTGGTGGACAGGTCCACGTCTGGTGGTGTGTTTTGGGGTGTCTGTGGCCTTTTTACGATTTTAGGCAGCCTCTCTGCTAATGGGTGGGGTTGTGTTCCTGTGTTGCTAGTTGTTTGGCATAGGGTGTCCAGCACTGTAGCTTGCTGGTCATTGAGTGAAGCTGGGTATTGGTGTTGAGATGGAGATCTTTGAGAGGTTTTCACTGTTTGATATTCCGTAGAGCTGGGAGGTCACTTGAGGACCAGTGTCCTGAGGTTGGCTCTCCCACCTCAGAGGCACAGCACTGACTCCTGGCTGGAGCACCAAGAGCCTTTCATCAACACGGCTCTGAATAAATGGATGAAAATGTAGAAAGAAAGAGGATAAAATAAAATAAAGGAAGATAAAATAAAGTTATTAAAATAAAAATAGTTATTAGGAAAATAATTTTTTACAAAAGAAAAAAAATCGGATGGACAGAAACTTAGGACAAATGGTGTAAGCAAAGTTATACAGACGAAATCTCAAAGAAGCATAGACATACACATTTACATAAAGAGGAAAAGGGAAAAAATAATATATCTTGCTCTCAAAGTCCACCTCCCCAATTTGGAATGATTCATTTTCTATTCAGTTACTCCGCAGATGCAGGGTATATTAAGTTGATTGTGGAGATTTAATCCCCTTCATCTGAGGCTGCTGGGAGAAATTTCCGTTTCTCTTCTTTGTTCGCACAACTCCTTTGGTTCAGCTTTGGGTTTGTCTCTGCCTCTGCGTGTAAGTCGCCTGAGGGCGTTTGTTCTTTGCTCAGAGAGGATGGGGTTAAGGGAGAAGCTGATTCGGGCGCTGTGGCTCACTCAGGCCGGGTGACGGATGGGCACGGAGTGCAGTCGAACCTGCGGCGGCAGAGGCCACCGTGACGTTGCACCAGCCTGAGGCACGCTGTGTATTCTCCCGGGGAAGTTGTCCCTGGATCACGGGACCCTGGCAGTGGCGGGCTGCACAGGCTCACGGGAGCGGTTGTGTGGACAATGACCTGTGCTCGCCCACAAGCTTCTTGGTGCTGACAGCACCAGCCTGAGCATCTCATGCCCATCTCTGGGGTCTGCGATGTTAGCCACGGCTCGTGCCCGTTCTGGAGCTCCTTTAAGCTGTGCTCTTAATCCCCTCTCCTCACGCACCAGGAAACAAAGAGGTAAGAAAATGTCTCTTGTCTTTGCCAGCTCCAGACTTTTCCCCCGGACTCCCTCCGGGGTAGCCGTGGTGCACTAACCCCTTCAGGCTGTGTTCACGACGCCAGTCCTCTCCCTGCGATCCGACCGAAGCCTGAGCCTCAGCTCCCAGCCCCCGGCCATCCCGGTGGGTGAGCAGACAAGCCTCTCGGGCCGGTGAGTGCTGGTCGGCACCGATTCTCTGTGCGGGAATCTCCCCGCTTTGCCCTCCGCACCCCTGTTGCTGTGATCTCCTCCGCCACCCGCAGTCTCCGCCCACGAAGGGGCTTCCTAGTGTGTGGAATGCTTTCTTCCTTCACAGCTCCCTCCCACTGGTGCAGGTCCTGTCGCTATTCTTTTGTCTCTGTTTATTCTTTTCACTTTTGCCCTACGCAGGTACGTGGGGAATTTCTTGCCTATTGGGAGGTCTGAGGGCTTCTGCCAGCGTTCAGTGGGTGTTGTGTAGGAGCAGTTCCATGTATAGATGTATTTCATATGTATCTGTGGGGAGGAAGGTGATCTCCGCATCTTACGCTCTGACATTTTCCTCAACTCCTCTATGTGGGCCCTTATGTGTGAGGTGGTTCCTACTGGGTTCCTCACCTTTTTTTTTTTTCATTTTTTAAAGTAAATATTTTTTTGGAATACAGTTGATTTACAATGTTGTATCAGTTTTAGGTATACAGCAATTTGAATCAGTTATACATATTCATATATTCATCCTCTTTTAGATTCTTTTCCGATATAGGCCATTATAGAGTAATAAGTAGCGTTCCCTGTGCTATACATTGTAGGTCCTTATTAGTTATCTGTTTTATATATAGTATAGTTTGTATATGTCAATCGCAATCTCTCAGTTTATCCCTCCGTCCCTCCCCCTTCCTGCCTGGTAACCATAAGTTTTTCTTCTACATCTGAGACTTCTCATTACCTTTTATTTTATATATTTATTTATTTGGTACACGGGCCTCTCCCATTGCGGAGCAAGTCTACAGACGCACAGGCTTAGCGGCCATAGCTCATGGGCCCAACTGCTCCGCGGCATGTGGGATACTCCCGGACCAGGGCAGGAACCCGTGTCCCCTGAATCGGCAGGCGGACTCTCAACCACTGTGCCACCAGGGAAGCCCTCATTACCTTTTATTTTATTTTACATCTTTATTGGAGTATAATTGCTTTACAATGGTGTGTTGCTTTCTGCTTTATAACAATGTAACTCAGTTATACATCTGTTCCCATATGTCTTCCCTCTTGCGTCTCTCTCCCTCCCACCCTCCCTATCTCATCCCTCTAGGTGTTCACAAAGCACCGAGCTGATCTCCCTGTGCTATGTGGCTGCTTCCCACTAGCTATCTGTTTTACGTTTGGTAGTGTATATATGTCCATGCCACTTTCTCAATTTGTCACAACTTACCATTTCCCCTCCCCACATCCTCAAGTCCATTCTCTAGTAGGTCTGTGTCTTTATTCCCGTCTTACCCCTAGGTTCTTCATGACATGTTTTTCTTTCTTAGATTCCGTATATATGTGTTAGCATATGGTATTTATTTGTCTTTCTTTTTCTGACTTACTTCACTCTGTATTACAGACTGCAGGTCCATCTACCTCACTAAAAATAACTCAATTTCGTGTCTTTCTATGGCTGAATAATATTCCATTGTATATATGTGCCACATCTATTGTATCCATTCAACCGATGATGTACACTAAGGTTGCTTCCATCTCTTGGCTATTGTAAATAGAGCTGTAGTGAACGTTTTGGTACATGAATCTGTTTGAATTATGGTTGTCTCAGGGTATATGCCCTGTATTGGGATTGCGGGGTCATATGGTAATTCTATTTGTAGTTTTCTAAGGAACTTCCATACTGTTCTCCATAATGGCTGTACCATTTCACATTCCCACCAGCAGTGCAAGAGTGTTCCCTTTTCTCCACAGCTTCCCAGCATTTATTGATTCTACATTTTTTGATGATGCCCATTCTGACCGGTGTGAGATGATATCTCATTGTAGTTTTTTTTGCAGTACGCGGGCCTCTCACTGCTGTGGCCTCTCTCGTTGTGGTGCATAGGCTCCGCACGTGCAGGCTCAGCGGCCATGGCTCACGGGCCTAGCCGCTCCACGGCATGTGGGATCTTCCCGGACCGGGGCACGAACTCGCGTCCCCTGCATCGGCAGGCGGACTCTCAACCACTGTGCCACCAGGGAAGCCCCTCATTGTAGTTTGGATTTGCATTACTCTAATGATTAATGATCAGTTTTCTTCCATGTGCCTGTTGGCAATCTCTGTATTTTCTTTTGAGAAATGCCTATTTAGGTCTTCTGCCCATTTTTGGATTGGGGTGTTTGTTTTTTAGTTACTGAGCTGCATAAGCTGCTTGTAAATTTTGGAGATTAATCCTTTGTCAGTTACTTCATTTGAAAATATTTTCTCCCATTCTGAGGGTTGTGTTTTGGTCTTGTTTATGGTTTCCTTTGCTGTGTAAAAGCTTTGAAGTTTCATTAGGTCCCATTTGTTTATTTTTATTTCCATTTCTCTAGGAGGTGGGTCAAAAAGGATCTTGCTGTGATTGATGTCATAGAGTGTTCTGCCTATGTTTTCCTCTAAGAGTTTGATAGTTTCTGTCCTTACATTTAGGTCTTTAATCCATTTTGATCTTATTTTTGTGAATGGTGTTAGGGAGTGTTCTAATCGCATACTTTTACATGTAGCTGTCCAGTTTTCCCAGCACCACTTATTGAAGAGGCTGTCTTTTCTCCACTGCATACTCTTGCCTCCTTTATCAAAGATAAGGTGACCATATGTGCTTGTGTTTATCTCTGGGCTTTCTATCCTGTTCCATTGATCTATATTTCTGTTTTTCTGCCAGTACCATACTGTTGTGATTACTGTAGCTTTGTAGTATAGTCTGAATTCTGGGACCCTGATTCCTCCAGCCCCATTTTTCATTCTCAAGATTGCTTTGGATATTCGGGGTCTTTTGTGTTTCCATACAAATTGTGAAATGTTTCGTTCTAGTTCTGTGAAAAATGCTGGTAGTTGTTTGATAGGGATTGCATTGAATCTGTCGATTGCTTTGCATAGTAGACTATTTTTCACAATGTTGATTTTTCCAATCCAAGAACATGGTATATCTCTCCATCTATTTGTATCATCTTTAATTTCTTTCATCAGTGTCTTATAATTTTCTGCATACAGGTCTTTTATCTCCTTAGGTAGGTTTATTTCTGGATATTTTATTCTTTCTTTGCAATGGTAAATGGGAGTGTTTTCTTGATTTCAGTTTCAGATTTTTTGTCATTAGTGTATAGCAATGCCGAGATTTCTGTGCATTAATTTTGTATCCTGCTACTTTACCAAATTTATTGATTAGCTCTAGTAGTTTTCTGGTAGCATCTTTAGGATTCTCTATGTATAGTATGTATAGTATCATGTCATCTGCAAACAGATCCAAACAATTTGGATTCCTTTTATTTCCTTTCTTCTCTGATTGCTGTGGCTACAACTTCCAAAACTATGTTGAATAAGAGTGGTGAGAGTGGGCAACCTTGTCTTGTTTCTGATCTTAGTGGAAATGTTTTCAGTTTTTCACCACTGAAGACGAGGTTGGCTGTTGGTTTGTCATATATGGCCTTTATTTTGTTGAGGAAAATTCCCGCTATGCCTAGTTTCTGCAGGGATTTTATCATAACTGCGTGTTGAATTTTATTGAAAGCTTTCTCTGCATCTATTGAGATGAGCATATCGTTTTTCTCCTTCAATTTGTTCATATGGTGTATCACGTTGATCAATTTGCATATATTGAAGAATCCTTGCATTGCTGGAATAAACCCCACTTGATTCTGTTGTACGTTCCTTTTAATATGCTGTTGGATTCCGTTTGATAGTAGTTTGTGGAGGACATTTGCATGTATGTTCATCAGTGATATTGGCCTGTAGTTTTCTTTCTTTGTGACATCCTTGTCTGGTTTTTATATCACGGTGATGGTGGCCTCATAGAATCAGTTTGGGAGTGTTCCTCCCTCTGCTATATTTTGGAAGAGATTGAGAAGGATAAGTGTTATCTGTTCTCTAAATGTTTGATAGAATTCGCCTGTGAAACCATCTGGTCCTGAGCTTTTGTTTGTTGGAAGATTTTTAATCACAGTTTCAATTTCAGTGCTTGTGATTTGTCTGTTCATATTTTCTATTGCTTCCTGATTCAGTCTTGGTAGGTTGTGCATTTCTAAGAATTTGTCTATTTCCTCAAGGTTGTCCACTTTATTGGCATAGAGTTGCTTGTAGTAATGTATCACGATCTTTTGTATTTCTGCAGTGTCAGTTTGTTACTTCTCCTTTTTCATTTCTAATTCTATTGATTTGAGTCTTCTCCCCTTTTTTCTTGATGAGTCTGGCTAATGGTTTGTCAATTCTGTTTATCTTCTCAAAGAACCAGCTTTTAGTTTCATTGACCTTTGCTATCATTTCATTCATTTCTTTTGCATTTATTTCTGATATGATCTTTATGATTTGTTTGCTTCTCCTAACTTTGGGGTAGTTTTGTTCTCCTTTCAGTAATTGCTTTAGGTTCAAGGTTAGGTTGTTTATTCGAGATGTTTCGTGTTTCTTAAGGTAGGATTCTATTGCTATAAACTTCCCTCTTAGAACTACTTTTGCTGCATCCCATAGGTTTTGGTTCGTCGTGTCTCCATTGTCATTTGTTTCTAGGTATATTTTGATTTCCTCTTTGCCTTCTTCAGTGATCACTTCGTTATTAAATAGTGTATTGTTTAGCCTCCATGTGTTTGTATTTTTTACAAATCTTTTCCTGTAATTGATATGCTGTCTCATAGCATTGTGGTTGTAAAAGGTACTTGATACAATTTCAATATTCTTAAATTTACCAAGGCTTGATTTGTGATCCAAGATAGGATCTATCCTGGAGAATGTTCCATGAGTACTTGAGAAAAATGTGTATTCTCTTGTTTTTGGATGGCATTTCCTATGAATATCAATTAAGTCCATCTTGTTTAATGTATCATTTAAAGCTTGTGTTTCCTTATTTATTTTCATTTTGGATGATCTGTCCATTGGTGAAAGTGGGGTGTTAAAGTCCCCTACTATGAATGTGTTACTGTCACTTTCCCCTTTTATGGCTGTTAGTATTTGCCTTATGTATTGAGGTGCTCCTATGTTGGGTCCAGAAGTATTTACAATTTTTATATCTTCTTCTGGGATTGATTCCTTGATCATTAGGTAGTGTCCTTCTTTGTCTCTTGAAATAATCTTTATTTTAAAGTCTATTTTGTCTGATATGAGAATTGCTAGTCCAGCTTTCTTTTGATTTCCATTTGCATAGAATATGTTTTTCCATCCCCTCACTTTCAGTCTGTATGTGTCCCTAGGTCTGAAGTGGGTGTCTTGTAGACAGCACATATATGGGTCTTGTTTTTGTATCCATTCAGCCAGTCTGTATCTTTTGATGGAAGCATTTAATCCATTTACATTTAAGGTAATTATCGATATATATCTTCCCATTCCCATTTTCTTAATTGTTTTGGGCTTGTTATTGTAGATCTTTTCCTTCTCTTGTGTTTCTTTCCTAGAGAAGTCCTTTAGCATTTGTTGTAAAGCTGGTTTGGCTGTGCTGAACTCTCTCAGCTTTTGCTTGTCTGTAAAGATTATAAATTCTCCATCAAATCTGAATGAGATCCTTGCTGGGTAATCTTGGTTGTAGGTTTTTTTCCTTCATCACTTTAAATTTGTCCTGCCACTACCTTCTGGCTTGCAGAGTTTCTGCTGAAAGATCAGCTGTTAACCTTATGGGGATTCCCTTGTGTGTTATTTGTTGTTTTTCCCTTGCTGCTTTTAATATGTTTTCTTTGTATTTAATTTTTGATAGTTTGATTAATATGTGTCTTGGCATGTTTCTTCTTGGATTAATCCTGTATGGGACTCTCTGTGCTTCCTGGAATTGATTAACTATTTCCTTTCCCATATTAGGGACGTTTTCAACTATAATCTCTTTAAATATTTTCTCAGTCCCTTTCTTTTTCTCTTCTTCTTCTGGGACCACTTTAATTCGAATGTTGGTGTGTTTAATGTTGTCACAAATGTCTCTGAGACTGTCATCAGTTCTTTTCATTCTTTTTTCTTTATTCTGCTCTGCAGTAGTTATTTCCGGTAGTTTATCTTCCAGGTCACTTATCCATTCTTCTGCCTCAGTTATTCTGCTACTAATCCCTTCTAGAGTATTTTAAATTTCATTTATTGTGTTTTTCATCATTGCTTGTTTCCTCTTTAGTTCTTGTAGGTCCTTGTTAAATGTTTCTTGCATTTTCTCTATTCTATTTCCAAGATTTTCGATCATCTTTAGTATCATTATTCTGAATTGTTTTTCAGGTAGACTGCCTATTTCCTCTTCATTTGTTAGGTCTGGTGGGTTTCTACCTTGCTCCTTCATCTGCTGTGTTTTTCTGTCTTCTCATTTTGTTTACCTTACTGTGTTTGGGGTCTCCTTTTTGCAGGCTGTGGGTTCGTAGTTCTCGTTGTTTTTGGTGTCTTTCCCCAGTGGCTACAGTTGGTTCAGTGGGTTGTGTAGGCTTCCTGGTGGAGTGGAGTAGTGCCTGTGTTCTGGTGGATGAGGCTGGATCTTGTCTTTCTGGTGGAGAGGTCCACGTTTGGTGGTGTGTTTTGGGGTGTCTGTGGCCTTTTTATGATTTTAGGCAGCCTCTCTGCTAATGGGTGGGGTTGTGTTCCTGTCTTGCTAGTTGTTTGGCATAGGGTGTCCAGCACTGTAGCTTGCTGGTCGTTGAGTGAAGCTGGGTCTTGGTGTTGAGATTGAGATCTCTGGGAGGTTTTCGCCATTTGATATTACATAGAGCTGGGAAGTCTCTTGAGGACCAGTGTCCTGAAGTTGGCTCTCCCACCTCAAGAGGCACAGCACTGACTCCTGGCTGGAGCACCAAGAGCCTTTCATCAACACGGCTCAGAATAAGAGGGAGAAAAATAGAAAGAAAGAAAGATAGAGGATAAAATAAAATAATGTAGGATAAAACAAAATAAAGTTATTAAAATAAAAAATAGTTATTAAGAAATAAATTTTAAAAAAGCAAAGCTATACAGACAAAAATCTCACACAGAAGCATACACATACAGACTCACATAAAGAGGAAAAGCAGAGAAAATAATATATCTTGCCCTCAAAGTCCACCTCCACAGTTTGGGATGATTCGTTGTCTATTCAGGTACTCCACAGATGCAGGGTATATCAAGTTGATTGTGGAGATTTAATCCGCTGCATCTGAGGCTGCTGGGAGAAACTTCCCTTTCTCTTCTGTGTTCCCACAGCTCCTGGGGTTTAGCTTTGGGTTTGGCTCTGCCTCTGCATGTAAGTCGCTTGAGGGCAGCTGTTCTTTGCTCAGACAAGAAGGGGTTAACAGAGCAGCTGATTCGGGCGCTCTGGCTCACTCAGGCCGGGGGAAGGGAGGGTCACGGAATGCGGGGCGAGCCTGCAGTGGCAGAGGCCTGCGTGACGTTTTACCAGCCTGAGGCCTGCAGTGCGTTCTCCCGGGGAAGTTGTCCCTGGATCACGGGACCCTGGCAGTGGCGGGCTGCACAGGCTCCCCGGTAGGGCTGTGTGGACAGTGACCTGTGCTCGCACACAGGATTCTTGGTGGCGGCAGCAGCAGCCTTAGCGTCTCATGCCCGTCTCTGTGGTCCACGCTGTTAGCCGTGGCTCACGCCCGTCTCTAGATCTCCTTTAAGCAGTGCTCTTAATGCCCTCTCCTTGCGCACCAGGACACAAAGAGGTAAGAAAACGTCTCTTGTGTCTTTGCCAGCTCTAGAGTTTTCCCGGACTCCGTCCCGGCTAGCTGTGGTGTACTCACCCCTTCAGGCTGTGTTCACGCCGCCAGTCCTCTCCCTGCAATCCGACCGAAGCCCGAGCCTCAACTCCCAGCTCCCACTCGCCCTGGTGAGTCCCGGTCGTCACCAATTCTCTGTGTGGGAATCTCCCCGCTTTGCCCTCTGCACCCCTGTTGCTGTGCTCTCCTCTGCCACCCGCAGTCTCCGCCCATGAAAGGGCTTCCTAGTGTGTGGAAAGCCTTCCTCCTTCACAGCTCTGTCCCACTGGTGCAGGTCCCATCCCTATTCTTTTGTCTCTGTTTTTTCTTTTTTCTTTTGCCCTATCCAGGTACGTGGGGAATTTCTTGCCTATTGGGAGGTCTGAGGTCTTCTGCCAGCGTTCAGTGGGTGTTCTGTAGGAGCAGTTCCACAAGTAGATGTATTTCGGATGTATCTGTGGGGAGGAAGGTGATCTCCGCATTTTACACTTCTGCTCTTTTCTTCAACTCATCTATGTGGGCCCTAATGTGTGACGTGGTTCGTGGTTGGATCCTCAACCCCTTTGTAATGTGGGATTTGGTGTGAGGTGGTTCCTGCTTGGTTCCTCATCCCCCTTGAGATGTGAGCCCTTTGGTGTGAGGTGGTTTCTGCTGGATCCGTCATCCCGTTTGTGATTTGGTCCCTTTGCTTTGAGGTGGTTCCTGCTGGATTCCTCATCCCATGTGTGATATGGGCTTTTGATGTGAGGTGATTCCTGCTTGGTTTCTCATCCCCTTTGTGATGTGGGCCCTTTGGTGTGAGGTGGTCCCTGCTTCTTTCCTCATGCCCTTGTGATGTGGACTTGTGTGAGGTGGTTCCTGCTGGGTACCTCATCCCCTTTGTGATGTGGACCCTTTGGTTTGAGGTGGTTCCTGCCCGGTTCCTCATGCCCTTTGTGATGTGGGCCCTTTGGTGTGAGGTGGTTCCTGCAGGGTTACTCATCCCGTTTGTGATGTGGACCCTTTGTTGTGACGTGGTTCCTGCCGGGTTAGTAATTCCCTTTGTAATGTGGGCCCTTTGGTTTGAGGTGGTTCCTGCTGGGTTCTTCACCCCCTTTGTTATGCTTGCACTGTGTTGTGAGGTTGTTCTTGCTGGTTTCCTCATCCCTTTGTGACGTGGGCTTTTGGTGTGAGGTGATTGCTGCTGGGTTCCTCATCCCCTTTGTGATGTGGACCCTTTGGTGTGAGTTTGTTCCTGCTGGGTTATTCATCCCCTTAGTGATGTGGGCTTTTGCCGTGAGGTGGTTCCTGCTGGGTTCTTAATCCCTTTGCCATATGAGCTTTTGGTGTGAGGTGTTTCCTGCTTGGTTCCACATCCCCTTTGTGATGGGGGCTTTTGGTGTGAGGTGGTTCTTGCTGGGTTCTTCATCCCCTTTGTGATGTGGGACCTTTGGTGTGAGATGGTTCCTGCTTGGTTCCTCATCCTTTTTTTTTTTTTTTTTTCTTTTTGGAGTACGCAGGCCTCCCACTGTTATGGCCTCTCCCTTTGTGGAGCACAGGCTCTGGACCTGCAGGCTCAGTGGCCATGGCTCACAGGCCCAGCCGCTCCGCAGCATGTGGGATCTTACCGGACCTGGGCATGAACCCGCGTCCCCTGCATCAGCAGGCGGACTCTCAACCACTGCGCCACCAGGGATGCCCTTCATCCCTTTTTTCTGTGGACTTCTGGTTTGAGGTTGTTCGTGCTGGGTTCGTCATCCCCTTTGTGATGTAGGCCCTTCTGTGTGAGGTGGTTCGTGCTGGTTTCTTCATCACCTTTGTGATATGGGATTTTCATTTGCGGTGGCTCCTGCTGGGTTTTCATCCCATTTGTGATGCGGTACCCTTGGTGTGAGTAGGTTCCTGCTGGGTTCCTCATCCCATTTGTGATGTGGGCCCTTTGGTGTGAGGTGGTTCCTCCTTGGTTCCTCATTCCCTTTGTGATGTGGGCTTTTCATGTGAGGTGGTTTCTCATGGGTTCCTCATTCCCTTTCTGATGTGTACCCTTTGGTGTGAGGGGTTTCCTGCTGGGTGCCTCATCCCCTTTGTGATGTGGGTGCTTTGTTTTGAGGTGGTCCCTGCTTTGTTCCTCATGCCCTTGTGATATGGGCCCTTTGGTGTGAGTTTGTTCCTGCTTGGTTGCTCGATGTGGGCTTTTGGTGTTAGGTGGTTCCTGCTTGGTTCCTCTTCCCCATTCTGATGTGGGCCCTTTGGTTTGAGGTGGTTCCTGCTTGGTTTCATCCCCTTTTGATGTTGGTCGTTTGGTGTGAATTGTTTCCAGCGTGGTTCCTTATCCCCTTTGTTATGTGGGCTTTTGGTGTGAGTCTGTTCCTGCTGGGTTGTTCATCCCCTTTTTGATATGAGCTTTTAGTGTGATGTGGTCCCTGCTGGGTTCCTCATCCCATTGTGATGTGGGCTTTTGGTATGATGTGGTTCCTGCTGTGTTCCTCATGCCCCTTGTGATGTTGGCCCTTTGAAGTGAGGAGGTTCCTGCTGGGTTCCTCATCTCATTTGTGATGTGGGCCCTTTGGTGTGAGGTGGTTCCTGCTGGGTTCTTCACCCCCTTTTTTATGTTGGCCCTTCGTTGTGAGCTTGTTCTTGCTGGGTTCCTCATCCCCTTTGTGACATAGGCTTTTGGTGTAAGGTGGTTGCTGCTGGGTTCTTCATCCCCTTAGTGATGTGGGCTTTTGCTGTGAGGTGGTTTCTGCTGGGTTCCTCATTCCATTTTTGATGTGGGCCCTTTGGTGTGAGGTTTTTCTTGTTGGGTTCCTCATCCCCTTTCTGATGTTGGCCCTTTGGTTTGAAGTGGTTCCTGCTGGGTTCCTCATCCCTTTCCGATATGGGCTTTTCATGTGACGTGGTTCCTTCTTGGTTTCACATCCCCTTTGTGATATGGACCCTTTGGTGTGAGGTGATTCCTGCTGGCTTCCTCATCCCCCTTGTGATGTGGGCCCTTTGTGTGAGGAGGTTCCTGATGGGTTACTCATTCCCTTTGTAATGTGGGCCCTTTGGTTTGAGGTGGTTCCTGCTGCGTTCTTCACCCCGTTTGTTATGTTGGCCCTTCGTTGTGAGGTTGTTCTTGCTGGGTTCCTCATCCCCTTTGTGACGTGGACTTTTGGTGTGAGGTGGTTGCTGCTGGGTTCCTCATCCCCTTAGTGATGTGGGCTGTTGTCGTGAGGTGGTTCTTGCTGGGTTCCTCATCCCCTTTGTGATGTGGTCTTTTGGTTTGAGGTGGTTCCTGCTGGGTTCTTCATCCTCTTTGTGATGTGGGACCTTTAGTGTGAGATGGTTCCTAGTTGGTTCCTCATCCTTTTTTTTTTTTTTTTTTCGGTACACGGGCCTCCCACTGTTGTGGCCTCTCCCTTTGTGGAGCACAGGCTCCGGATCTGCAGGCTCAGTGGCCATGACTCATGGGCCCAGCCGCTCCACAGCATGTGGGATCTTCCCGGAACTGGGCACGAACCCGCATCCCTTGCATTGGTAGGCGGACTCTCAACCACTGCTACAAGAGGGAAGCCCCTCATCCCTTTTTTGATGTGGGCTTCTGGTCTGAGGTGCTTCCTGCTGGGTTCATCATCCCCTTTGTGATGTGGTCTTTTGGTGTGAGGTGGTTCCTGCTGGATACCTCATCCCCTTTGTGATATGGGCCCTTTGATGCGAGGTGATTCCTGCTTGGTTGCTCATCCCCTTTGTGATGTGGGTCCTTTAGTGTGAAGTGGTTCCTGCTGGTTTCCTCATCCCCTTTATGATGATGGCTTTTGGAGTGAGGTGGTTCCTGCTGCGTTCCTCATCCCCTTTGTGATGTGGGCTTTTGGTGTTGGTGGATCCTGCTGGGTTACTCCTTTCCTTTGCGATATGGGCCCGTTGGTGTCAGATGGTTCTTTCTTGGTTCCTCATCCCCTTTGTGATGTGGGCTTTTGGTGTGAAGTGGTTTCTGCTGGGTTCCTCATCCCCTTTGTGATGTGGACCCTTTGTTGTGAGGTGGCTCCTGCTGGGTTCCTCATCCACTTTGTGATCAGTGTTCTTTGGTGTTCGGTCGTTCCTGCTGGGTTTCTCATCCCCTATGTGATGTGGGCTTTTAGTGTCAGGTGGTTCCCGCTTGGTTCCTCATCCCCTTTCTGATGTGGGCCATTGGGTGTGAAGTGGACCTTGCTGGGGTCCTCATGCCCTTTGTGATCTGGGCCGTTTGGTGTGAGGTGGCTCCTGCTGGTTTCTTCATACACTGTGTGATGTCATTTTTGTTTTGAAGTGGTTCCACCTTGGTCCCTCATCCCCTTTGTGATGTGGGCCATATGGTTTGAAGTGGATCCAGCTGGGTTTCTCATCCCATTTGCAATGTGTGCTTTTGGTGTGAAGTGGTTCCTGCTCATTTCCTACTTCCTTATGTAATGTGGGCTTTTGGTGTGAGGTGTTTCTGCTTTGTTCCTCATCCCCTTTGCGATGTGGGCCTTTTGGCGTGAGGTGATTTCTGCTGGGTTCCTCATCTCGATTTTAATGTGGACCCTTCAATGTGAAGTGGTTCTTGCTGGGTACCTCATCCTCTTTGTAATGTGGGCGTTGGGTGTTTCTTGCTGGGTTCCTCATCCACCTTGTGATACTGACTTTTAGTGTGAGGTGGTTACTTGTTTTCTCATCCCCGTTGTGATGTGGGTCCTTTGGTGTGAGGTGGTTCCTACTTGTTTTCTCATGCAGTTTCCGATGTGGGGCTTAAAAGTGGTTCCTGCTGGTTTTCTCATTCCGTTTGCAATGTGGGCTTTTGGTGTGAAGTTGTTCCTGCTGGGTTCCTCATCCCCTTAGTGATGTGGACCCTTTGGTGTGAGGTGTTTCCTGTAGGGTTCCTCATCCCCTTTGTGATGTGGGTTTTTGGTGTGAGGTGTTTCCTGCTGGGTTCCTCATCCCCTTTGTGATGTGGGTCCTTTGGTGTGAGGTGGTTTCTGCTTTGTTCCTCATCCCCTTTGCAATGTGGGCCTTTTGGTGTGAGTTGGCTCCTGCTGGGTTCCTCGTCACCTTTTTGATATGGGCTTTTTGTGTGAGGTGGTTCCTGCTGTGTTCCTCACCCCATATGTGCTGTGGGCCCTTTGGTGTGAGATGGTTGTTGCTGATTTCCTCATCCTGTTTGCGATGTGGACCCTTTGGTGTGAGGTGGTTATTGATGGGTTCCTCATCCCCTTTCTGATGTGTACCGTTTGGTGTGAGGTGTTTCCTGCTCGGTTCCTCATCCCCTTTGTGAAAGGGATGAGGAACCTAGCAGGAACCACCTCAAAGCAAAAGCCCACATCGAAAAGGGGATGAGGAACCAAGAAAGAACCATCTCACACCAAAGGCCCCATATTGAAAAGGGGATGAAGAACACAGCAGGAACCACCTCACACCAAAAGCCCACATCACATATGGGATGAGGAACAGAGCAGGGACCACCTCACACCAAAAGCCCACATAACAAAGGCGTTGAGGAGCCCAGCAGGAGCCACCTCACACCACAAGCCCACATTACATAGAGAATCAGGAAACGAGCAGGAAACACCTCACACCAAAAGCGCACATCGCAAATGGAATGAGGAACCCAGCTGGATCCACTTCAAACCCAATGGCCCACATCACAAAGGGGATGAGGAACCAAGGTGGAAACACTTTAAAACAAAAGATGACATCACATAGGGTTGAGGAAACCAACAGAAACCAAATCACAACAGAAGCCCACATCACAAAAGGGATGAGGAACCCAACAGGAACCAACATGCACCAAAAGCCCACATTACAAAGGAGATGTGGAACCCAGCAGAAACCATATCACACAAAAAGCCCACATTGCAAAGGGGATGAGGAACGCAGCAGGAACCACCTCACACCAAAGAGTCCACATCACAAAAGGAATGAGGAACCCAGCATAAACCATCACACAACAAAGGACCCAGATCACAAAGGGGATGAGGAACCCAGCAGGAACCGCCTCGTACCAAAAGCCCATATTACAAATGGGATGAGGTATCCAGCAGGAACCAATTCACACCCAAGGGTCCACATCACAAAGAGGATGAGGAACCAAGCTGGAAACACTTGAAAACAAAAGAAAGATGACATCACATAGGGTGTTAGGAACAGAGGAGGAAACACCTCACACAAAAGCCACTTCACAAAAGGAATGAGGAACTCAGCAGGACCCACCTAACACCAAAGGGTACACAACACAAAGGGGATGAGGAACCCATCAGGAACCACCTCACACCAAAAGCTCACATCACAAAGGGGATGACGAATCCGGCAGGAACCACCTTGCACCAACAGGCCCAAATCACAAAGGGTATGGGGCACCAAGCAGAAACCACTTCACACCAAGGGGCCCACATTACAAAGGAGATGAGGAACCCAGCAGGAACCACCTCACACTAAATGCCCACATCGCAAAGAGGATGGGCAACCCAGCAGGAATCACGTCACACTAAAAGCCCACATCACATAGATAATAAGGAGCACAGCAGGAACAACCTTACACCAAAGGTCCACATCAAAAATGGTATGAGGAACCCATCAGGAGCCACGTCACAAAAAAAGTACACACGCAAATGGAATGAGGAACCCAGCAGGAACCACTTCACACCCAATGGCCCACATCAGCAATGGGATAAGGAACCCAGCAGGAACCAGCTCACACCAAAAGCCAATATAACAAAGGGGATGAGTAACCCACTAGGAACCACCTCACACCAAAAGGCCCGATACACAAAGGGGATGAGGAACCAAGAAGGAACGACCTCACAACAAAGGGCCCACATGGCAAAGGGGATGAGGAACCCAGCAGGAACCACTGCACAACAAAGAGTCCACTGCACAACAAAGGGTCCACATCACAAAGGGGATGAGGAACCAAGAAGGAACCCCCTGACACCAATGGCACACATCACTAAGTGAATGAGGAACCCAGCAGGATGCACTCACACCAACAGGCCCATATCACAAAGGGGATGAGGAACCCATCAAGAACAAGTTCACACCAAAAGCCCACATCGCAAAAGGAATGGGAAACAAGCAGGAACCACCTAACCCAAAGCCCCACATCACAAAGGGGATGAGGAACCCAGCAGAAACCACCTCACACCAAAGCACCGACATCACAGAGGGGATGAGAAACAAAGCAGAAACCACCTCACACCAAAGGGCCCACATCACAAAAGGGATGAGGAATCAAGCAGGAACCAATTCACAACGTAAGCCCATAACATAAAGTGGATTAGGAACCCAATAGGAACCACCTCACACCATAGGGCCTATTCACAAAGGGGATGAGGAACCAAGAACGAACCACCTCACACCAAAGGGCCCACATTACAAAGGGGATGAGGAACCCAGCAGGAACCACATTAGCCCGAAATCCCACATCACAAAGGGGATGAGGAACCAAGTATGAACCACCTCACACCAAAGGACCCACATCACAAAGGGGAAGAGGAACCAAACAGTAACCACCTCACAACAAAAGCCTACATCACCACGGGGATGAGGAACCCAGCAGAACCACCTCACTGGAAAAGCCCACATTATAAGGGGATGAGGCACCCAGCCGGAACCACCTTACACCAAAGGATCCACATCACAAAGGGGATGAGGAATCCATCAAGAACCACCTCACACTAAAAGCCTATATAACAAAATGGATGAGGAACCCAGCAGGAACCACCTAACACCAAAAGCCCACATTACAAAGGGGATGAGGTACCCAGCAGGAACCACTTCTCATCGAAATGTCCACATTAAAAACGGGATGAGGTACCCAGAGAAACCACCTCACACCAAAGGGCCCACATCGCAAAAGGGATGAGGAACCAAGCAGAAACCACCTCACACCAAAAGCCCACATTACATAGGGAATCAGGAAACGAGCAGGAAACACCTCACACCAAAAGCAAACATTGCAAATGGGATGAGGAACCCAGCTGGATCCACTTCAAACACAATGGCCCACATCACAAAGGGGATGAGGGACCAAGGTAGAACCACTTAAAAACAAAAGATGACATCACATACGGTATGAGGAACCCAGCAGGAACCAAATCGCAACAAAAACCCATATCACAAAACGGATGAGGAGCCCAGCTGGAGCCACCTCACATAAAAGGCCCCACATTGCAAAGGGCATGAGGACCCCAGCAGGAACCACCTCAGAACAGAAGTGAACATCACAAAAACAATGAGGAACTCAGCAGGATCCACCTAACACCAAAGGGTACACAACACAAAGGGGATAGGGAACCCAAGGAACCACCTCGCTCCAAAACATCACATCGCAAAGGGGATGAGGAATCTGGCAGGAACAACCTCACACTAAAAGCCCACATCACAAAGAGGATGCGGAACCCAGCAGGAACCACCTAACAGCAAGAGCCCACAAAACATAGGGAATGAGGAACCCAGCAGGAACCACTTCACACCCAATGGCCCACATCACCAATGGGATGAGGAACCAAGCAGGAACCACCTTACACCAAAGAACCCACATCACAAAGGGGATGACGAAACAACAAGGAACCACCTCACACTAAAAGCCCATATCACATAGTGGATGAGGAACCCAGCAAGAACCACCTAACAACAAAAGCCCACATTACAAAGGAGATGAGTGACCCAGCAGTAACCACCTCACAGAGAAGAGTCCACATCACAAAAGGTATGACGAACCCAGCATGAACCAGCACACACCAAAGGGCCCAGATAACAAAGGGGATGAGGAACCAAGCCGGAAATACCTCACACGAAAAGCCCACATCATATAGGGGATAAGGAACCCAGTAGGAAACCCCTCACGCCAAAGGGCCCACATCACAACATATATGAGGAACACAGCAGGAAACAGCTAACACCAAAAGACCACATCACACATGGCATGTGGAACCCCGCAGGAACCACATCACACTTAAAGCCCACATCACAAAGAGGATGATGGACCCAGCAGGAACCACCTCACACCAAAACCCCATATTACAAATGGGATGAGGTACCCAGCATGAACCATTTCACAACCAAGGGTCCACATCAAAAAGGGGATGAGGAACCAAGCTGGAAACACTTCAAAACAAAAGGTGACATCATATGGCGTATGAGGAACCCAGCAGGGACCACCTCACAACGAAAGCCCACATCACAAAAGGGATCAGGAACCCACTAGGAACCACCTCACAAAAAAGGGTCCACAAAACAGCAACAGGGGTGCGGAGGGCAAAGCGGGGAGATTCCCGCACAGAGATTTGGTGTCGACTGGCACTCACCGGCCCGAGAGGCTTGTCTGCTCACCCAACAGGGTGGGCGAGGGATGGGAGCAGAGGCTCGAGCTTCGGTCGGATCGCAGGGAGAGGACTGGCGGCGTGAACATAGCCTGAAAGGGTTAGTGCACCACGGCTACCCGGGATGGAGTCCGGGGAAAAGTCTGGAGCTGGCAAAGAGACAAGAGACGTTTTCTTACCTCTTTGTTTCCTGGTGCACGAGGAGAGCGGATTAAGAGAACTGCTTAAAGGAGCTCCAGAGACAAGCACGAGCTGCGGCTAACAGGGCAGACCCCAGAGATGGGCATGAGACGCTAAGGCTGCTGCTGCTGCCACCAAGAAGCCTGTGTGCGAGCACAGGTCACTGTCCACATCGCCCCTCCCGGGAGCCTGTGCAGCCCACCACTTCCAGGGTCCCGGGATCCAGGTACAACGTCCCCGGGAGAATGCACAGCGCGCCTCAGGCTGGTGCAACATCACGCTGGCCTGAGTGAGCCAGAGCGCCCGAATCAGCTGCTCCCTTAACCCCATCCTGTATGAGCAAAGAACAGACGACCTCAGGTGACTTACACGCAGAGGCGGAGCCAAACCCAAAGCTCAACCGCAGGAGCTGTGTGAACAAAGAAGAAAAATGGAAATTTCTCCCAGCTGCGTCGCATTAAATCTCCACAATCAACTTGATTTACCCTGCATCTGTGGAATAACTGAATAGACAACGAATCATCCCAAACTGGGGAGGTGGAATTTGAGAGCAAGATATATTATTTTTTCCCCTTTTCCTCTTTATGTAAGTGTGTATGTGTATGTTTCTGTGTGAGATTGTGTCTGTATAACTTTGATTTCACCATTCCTAAGTTCCTGATTTCACCATTCCTAAGTTCCTGTCTGTATAACTTTGATTTCACCATTCCTAAGTTCCTGATTCCTAAGTTCCTGTCCGCCAACTTTTTTTTCTTTTCTAAAAAATTTTTTTCTTAATAACTAATTTTTATTTTAATAACTTTATTTTATTTTATCTAACTTTATTTTATTTTATCCTCTATCTTTCTCTCTACTTTTTCTACCTCTATTTTGAGCCATTTTGATGAAAGGCTCTTGGTGCTCCAGCCAGGATTCAGTGCTGTGCCTCTGACCTGGGAGAGCCAACTTCACTGGCCCTCAAGAGACTGGTCCTCAAGAGACCTCCCAGCTCTACGTAATATCAAATGGTGAAAACCTCTCAGAGATCTCCATCTCAACACCAAGACCCAACATCACTCAATGACCAGCAAGATACGGTGCTGGACGCCGTATGCCAAACAACTAGCAAGACAGGAACACAACCCCACGCATTAGCAGAGAGGCTGCCTAAAATTGTAAAAAGGCCACAGAAACCTCAAACACACCAACAAACGTGGACCTGTCCACCAGAAAGACAAGACCCAGCCTCATCCACCAGAACACAGACACTACTCCCTTCCACCAGGAAGCCTACACAACCCACTGAACCAACTGTACCACTGGGGAAAGACACCAAAAACAACGGGAACTACGAACCTGCAGCCTACAAAAAGGAGACCCTAAAGACAGTAAGATAAGCAAAATGAGAAGACAAAAAAACACACAGCAGATGAAGGAGCAAGGTAAAAGCCCACCAGACCTAACAAATGAAGAGGAAATAGGCAGTCTACCTGAAAAAGAATTCAGAATAATGATAGTAAAGATGATCCAAACTCTTGGAAATAGAATAGAGAAAATGCAAGAAACATTTAACAAGGACCTACAAGAACTAAAGAGGAAACAAGCAATGATGAAAAACACAATAAATGAAATTTAAAATAGAAGGGATTAATAGCAGAATAACTGAGGCAGAAGAACGGATAAGTGACCTGGAAGATAAAATAGTGGAAATAACTACTGCAGAGCAGAATGAAGAAAAAAGAATGAAAAGAACTAAGGACATTCGCAGAGACCTCTGGAACAACAATAAACACACCAACATTCGAATTAAAGTGGTTCCAGAAGAAGAAGAGGAAAAGAAAGGTACTGAGAAAATATTTGAAGAGATTATAGTTGAAAACTTCCCTAATATGGGAAAAGAAATAGTTAAGTCCAAGAAGCACATAGAGTCCCATACTGGATAAATCCAAGAGGAAACACGCAAAGACACATATTAATCAAACTATCAAAAATTAAATACAAAGAAAACATATTAAAAGCAGCAAGGAAAAACAACAAATAACACACAAGGGAATCCCCATAAGCTTAACAGCTGATTTTTCAGCAGAAACTGGGCAAGCCAGAAGGGAGTGGCAGGACAAATTGAAAGTGATGAAGGAGAAAAACCTACAACCAAGATTACCCAGCAAGGATCTCATTCAGATTTGATGGAGATTTAAAATCTTTACAGACAGCAAAAGCTGAGAGAGTTCAGCACCACCAAACCAACATTACAACAAATGCTAAAGGACTTCTCTAGGCAAGAAACACAAGAGAAGGAAACGACCTACAATAACAAGCCCAAAACAATTAAGAAAATGGAAATAGGAACATACATATCGATAATTACCTTAAATGTAAATGGATTAAATGCTCCCACCAAAAGACACAGACTGGCTGAATGGATACAAAAACAAGACCCGTATATATGCTGTCTACAAGAGACCCACTTCAGACCTAGGGACACATACAGACTGAAAGTGAGGGGATGGAAAAACATATTCCAAATGAAAACCAAAAGAAAGCTGAAGTAGCAAAAGATTATTACAAGAGACAAAGAAGCACACTACATAATGATCGAGGGATCGATCCAAGAAGAAGATATAACAATTGTAAATACTTATGCACCCAACGTAGGAGCACCTCAATACATAAGGCAAATACTAACAGCCAAAAAAGGGGAAAGTGACAGTAACACATTCATAGTAGGGGACTTTAACACCCCACTTTCTCCAATGGACAGATCATCCAAAATGAGAAAAAATAAAGAAACACAAGCTTTAAATGGTACATTAAACAAGATGGACTTAATTGATATTTATAAGACATTCCATCCAAAATCAACAGAATACACATTTTTCTCAAGTACTCATAGAATATTCTCAAGTACTCATGGAACATCTATTCTCCAGGATAGCTCCTATCTTGCATCACAAATCAAGCCTTGGTAAATTAAGGAAAATTGAAATTGTATCAAGTATCTTTTATGACCACAATGCTATGAGACTAGATATCAATTACAGGAAAAGATGTGCAATAAAAAAAAAAAAACACATGGAGGCTAAACAATACACTATTTAATAACGAAGTGATCACTGAAGAAATCAAAGAGGAAATCAAAATATACCTAGAAACAAATGACAATGGAGACACGACGAACCAAAACCTATGGGATGCAGTAAAAGTAGTTCTAAGAGGGAAGTTTATAGCAATACAATCCTACCTTAAGAAACAGGAAACAACTTAAATAAACAACCTAACCTTGAACCTAAAGCAACTACTGAAAGAAGAACAACACAACCCCAAAGTTAGGAAAGGAAACAAATCATAAAAATCATATCACAAATAAATGAAAAGGAAATGAACGAAACGATAGCAAAGATCAATAAAACTAAAAGGTGGATCTTTGAGAAGATGAACAAAATTGATAAACCATTAGCCAGACTCATCAAATAAAAAGGGAGAAGACTCAAATCAACAGAATTAGAAATGAAAAAGGAGAAGTAACAACTGACACTGCAGAAATTCAAAAATCATGAGACATTACTACAAGCAACTCTATGCCAATAAAATGGACAACCTGGAGGAAACAGTCAAATTCTTACAAATGCACAACCTGCCAAGACTGAATCAGGAAGCAACACAAAATATGAACAGACAGATCACAAGCACTGAAATTGAAACTCTGATTAAAAATCTTCCAACAAACAAAAGCCCAGGACCAGATGGCTTCACAGGCGAATTCTATCAAACATTTAGAGAAGAGATAACACCTATCCTTCTCAAACTCTTTCAAAATATACCAGAGGGAGGAACACTCCCAAACTCATTCTACAATGCCAGCATCACCCTGATACAAAAACCAGACAAGGATGTCACAAAGAAAGAAATCCACAGGCCAATATCACTGATGAACATAGATACAAATGTTCTCCACAAACTACTAGGAAACAGAATCCAACTGCACCTAAAGGGAACGTACACCATGATCAAGTGGGGTTTATTCCAGCAATGCAAGGATTCTTCAATATACGAAAATCAATCAACGTGATACACCGTATTCACAAATGGAAGGAGAGAAACCATATGATCATGTCAACCGATGCAGAGAAAGCTTTCAACAAAATTCATCACCGAGTTATGATAAAATCCCTGCAGAAAGTAGGCATAGAGCAAATTTTCCTCAACATAATAAAGGCCATATATGACAAACCGACAGCCCACATTGTCCTTAATGGTGAAAAAATGAAACCATTTCTACTAAGATCAGGAACAAGACAAGGTTGCCCACTCTCACCACTCCTATTCAACATAATCTTGGAAGTTTTAGCCACAGCAATCAGAGAAGAAAAGGAAATAAAAGGAATCCAAATTGGAAAAGAAGAAATAAAGCTGTCACTGTTTGAAGATGACATGATACTATACATAGAGAATCCTAAACATGCTACCATAAAACTACTAGAGCTAATCAGTGAATTTGGTAAAGTAGCAGGATACAAAATTCACAGAAATCTCTGGCATTCCTATACACTAATGATGAAAAATCTAAAAGTGAAATTAAGAAAAAACTCCCATTTGCCATTGCAACAAAAAGAATAAAATATCTAGGAATAAACCTACCTAAGGAGACAAAACACCTGTATGCAGAACACTATAAGACACTAATGAAAGAAATTAAAGATGATACAAATAGATGGAGAGATATAGCATGTTCCTGGATTGGAAGAATCAACATTGTGAAAATGACTCTACTACGCAAAGGAATCTACAGATTCAATGCAATCCCTATCAAACACCACTGGCATTTTTTACAGAACTAGAACAAAAAATTTCACCATTTGTATGGAAACACAAAAGACCCCGAATATCTAAAGCAACCTTGAGAACGAAAAATGGGGCTGGAGGAATCAGGCTCCCTTACTTCAGACTATACTAAAAAGCTACAGTAATCATGACAGTATGGTACTGGCACAAAAACAAAAATATAGATCAATTGAGAGGATAGAAAGCCCAGAGATAAACGCACGCACATATGGTCACCTTATCTTTGATAAAGGAGGCAAGCGTATACAGTGGAGAAAAGACAGCCTCTTCAATAAGTGGTGCTGGGAAAACTGGACAGGTACATGTAAAAGTATGCGATTAGAACACTCCCAAACTCCATACACAAAAATAAGCTCAAAAGGGATTAAAGACATAAATGTAAGGACAGAAACTATCAAACTCTTAGAGGAAAACGTAGGCAGAACACTCTATGGCATAAATCACAGCAAGATCTTTTTTGACCCACCTCCTAGAGAAATGGAAATAAAAATAAACAAATGGGAACTAATGAAACTTAAAAGCTTTTGCACAGGGCTTCCCTGGTGGTGCAGTGGTTGAGAATCTGCCTGTCAATGCAGGGGACACGGGTTCGAGCCCTTGTCTGGGAAGATCCCACATGCTGCGGAGCCACTAAGGCCGTGCACCACAACTACTGAGACTGCGCGTCTGGAGCCTGTGCTCTGCAACAAGAGAGGCCGCAATAGTGAGTGGCCTGTGCACCACGATGAAGAGTGGCCCCCGATTGCTGCAACTAGAGAAAGCCTGCGCGCAGCAACGAAGACCCAACACAGCTAGAAATAAATATAATTAATTAATTAATTAAAAAATAAAGAGGGGTGTTTTAAAGGGTTTATTCTGCATCTCCTCTCCCCTTAAATTATTTTAAAAAAAAAAAGCTTTTGCACAGCAAAGGAAACCATAAACAAGACCAAAAGACAACCCTCAGAATGGGAGAAAATATTTGCAAATGAAGTAACTGACAGACGATTAATCTCAGAAATTTACAAGCAGCTCATGCAGCTCAATAACAAAAAAAAAAACAACCCGATCCAAAAATGGGCAGAAGACCTAAATAGGAATTTCTCAAAAGAAAATATAGAGATTGTCAACAAGCACATGAAAGAAAACTCATAATTAATCATTAGAGTAATGCAAATCAAAACTACAATGAGATATCGTCTAACACCAGACAGAATGAGCATCATCAAGAAATGTAGAAACAATAAATGCTGGAGAAGCTGTGGAGAAAAGGGAACACTCTTGCACTGCTGGTGGGAATGTGAATTGGTACAGCCACTATGGAGAACAGTATGGAGGTTCCTTAGAAAACTACAAATAGAACTATCGTATGACCAACCAATCCCACTACTGGACATATACGCTGACAAAACCATAATTCAAATAGAGTCATGTACCAAAATATTCATTGCAGCTCTATTTACAATAGCCAGGAGATGGAAGCAACCTAATTGTCCATCATCGGATAAATGGATAGAGAAGATGTGGCACATATATACAATGGAATATTACTCAGCAATAAACAGAAATGAAATTGAGTTATTTGTAGTGAGGTGGATGGACCTGCAGTCTGTAATACAGAGTGAAGTAAGTCAGAAAGAGAAAGACAAATACCATATGCTAACACATATATATGGAATCTAAGAAAGAAAAACATGTCATGAAGAACCTAGGGGTAAGACGGGAATAAAGACACAGACCTACTAGAGAATGGACTTGAGGATATGGGGAGGGGGAAGGGTAAGCTGTGACAAACTGAGAGAGTGGCATGGACATATATCCACTACCAAACGTAAAATACATAGCTAGTGGGAAGCAGCCACATAGCACAGGGAGATCAGCTCGGTGCTTTGTGAACACTTAGAGGGATGAGATAGGGAGGGTGGGAGAGAGACGCAAGGGGGAAGACATATGAGAACATATGTATAACTGAGTTACACTGTTATAAAGCAGAAAGCAACACACCATTGTAAAGCAATTATACTGCAATAAAGATGTAAAATAAAATAAAAGATAATGAGAGCTTCCCTGGTGGCGCAGTGGTTGAGAGTCCGCCTGCCGATGCAGGGGACCCGGGTTCGTGCCCTGGTCTGGGAAGATCCCACATGCCGCGGAGCGGCTGGGCCCGTGTGCCATGGCCTCTGAGCCTGCGCGTCTGGAGCCTGCGCTCCGCAACGGGAGAGGCTACAACAGTGAGAGGCCTGCGTACCAAAAAAAATAAATATATAAAATAAAAGGTAATGAGTAGTTACAGATATAGAACACAGACTTATGTTTACCAGGTAGGAAGGGGGAGGGTGGAAGGGATAAACTGAGAGATTGGGATTGACATATACACACCACTATATATAAAACAGATAACTAATAAGAACCTACTGTATAGCACAGGGAACGCTACTTATTACTCTATAATGGCCTATATCAGAAAAGAATCTAAAAGAGGATGACTATATGAATATGTATAACTGATTCAAATTGCTGTATACCTGAACCTGACACAACATTGTAAATCAACTGTATTGCAATACAATTTTTACTTTAAAAAATAAAAAAAAGTAAAAGGTGAGGAACCCAGCAGGAACCACCTCACACCAAGGGCACACATAACAAAGGGGATTAGGAATACAGAAGAAACCACACCTCACACCAAAAGGTCCTCATCACAAAGGGGATGAGGACGCAAGCAGGAACCACCTCACACCACATCCTACATCACAAAGGGGATGAGGATCCAAGCAGGAACCACCTCACACATAAGGGCCCACATAGAGTTGAGGAAAATGGCAGAAGCATAAGATGTGGAGATCACCTTCCTCCCCATAGATACATCCGAAATACATCTACTTGTGGAACTGCTCCTACAGAACACCCACTGAACGCTGGCAGAAGATCTCAGACCTCCCAATAGGCAAGAAATTCCCAAAGCACCTGGGCAGGGCAAAAGTAAAAAGAATAAACAGAGACAAAAGAATAGCGACAGGACCTCCACCAGTGGGAGGGAGCTGTGAAGGAGGAAAGGTTTCCACACACTAGGAAGCCCCTTCGTGGGCGGAGACTGCGGGTGGCGGAGAAGAGCACAGCAACAGGGGTGCAGAGGGAAAAGTGGGCAGATTCCCGCACAGAGAATCGGTGCCGACCGGCACTCACCGGCCCAAGAGGCTTGTCTGCCCACCCACCGGGGTGGCCGGGGGCTGGGAGCTGAGGCTCGGGCTTCGGTCGGATCGGATCGCAGGGAGAGGGCTGGCGGTGTAAACACAGCCTGAAGGGGTTAGTGCACCACGACTACCCGGGATGGAGTTTGAGGAAATGTCTGGAGCTGGCAAAGAGACAAGAGACGTTTTCTTACCTCTTTGTTTCAAGGTGCGTGAGGAGAGGGGATTAAGAGCGCTGCTTAAAGGAGCTCCAGAGATGGGTGCCAGCTGGGCGAACAGCGCGGACCCCAGACACGGGCATAAGATGCTAAGGCTGCTGCTGCCGCCACCAAGAATCCTATGGGCAAGCACAGGTCACTGTCCACACCACCGCTCCCGGGAGCCTGTGCAGCCCGCCACTGCCAGAGTCCCGTGATCGAGGGACAACTTCCCCGGGAGAACGCACGGCGCGCCTCAGGCTGGTGCAATGTCATGCAGGCCTCTGCTGCCGCAGGCCCGCCCCGCACTCCGTGCCCCCCCCCCGCCCCCCCCCCCGCCGCCTGTCGTAGCCAAAATGCCCGAATCAGCTGCTCCCTTAACCCCATCCTGTCTGAGCGAAGAACAGACGCCCTCAGGTGACTTACACACAGAGGTGGAGCCAAACCCAAAGCTGAATCCAAGGGGCTGTGCGAACAAAGAAGAGAAACGGAAATTTCTCCCAGCAGCCTCAGATGCAGCGGATTAAATCTCCACAATCAACTTGATATACCCTGCATCTGTGGAGTACCTGAATAGACTACGAATCATTCCAAATTGGGGAGGTGGAATTTGAGAGCAAGATATATTATTTTTCCCCTTTTCCTCTTTATGTAAGTGTGTATGTGTACGCTTCTCTTTGAGATTTTGTCTGTATAACTTTCCTTTCACCATTTATCCTAAGCTTCTGTCCGTCCGTTTTTTTTTTGTAAAAAATTGTTTTCTTAATGAGTATTTTTTATTTTAATAAGTTTATTTTATTTTATCTAACTTTATTTTATTTTATCCTCTATCTTTCTTTCTTTCTACTTTTTCTCCCTTTTATTATGAGCCATGTGGATGAAAGGATCTTGCTGCTCCAGCCAGGAGTCAGTGCTGTGCCTCTGAGGTGGGAGAGACAACCTCAGGACACTGGTCCTCAAGAGACCTCCCAGCTCTACGTAATATCAAACGGCGAAAATCTCCCAGAGATCTCCATCTCAACACCAAGACCCAGCTTCACTCAACAACCAGCAAGCTACAGTGCTGGACACCCTATGCCAAACAACTAGCAAGACAGGAACACAACCCCACCCATTAGAGAGGCTGCCTAAAATCGTAAAAAGGCCACAGACACCCCAAAACACACAACCAGACGTGGACCTGTCCACCAGAATGACAAGATCCAGCCTCATCCACAAGAACACAGGCACTACTCCCTTTCACCAGGAAGCCTACACAACCCACTGAAACAACTGTAGCCACTGGGGAAAGACAACAAAAACAATGGGAACTACGAACCTGCAGCCTGCAAAAAGGATACCCCAAGCACAGTAAGATAAGCAAAATGAAAAGACAGAGAAACACACAGCAGATGAAGGAGCAAGGTAAAACCCACCACACCTAAGAAATGAAGAGGAAATACACAGTCTACCTGAAAAAGAATTCAGACTAATGATAGTAAAGATGATCCAAAATCTTGGAAATAGAATAGAGAAAATGGAAGAAACATTTAACAAGGACCTACAAGAACTAAAGAGGAAACAAACAATGATGCAAAAAACAATAAATGAAATTTAAAATACTGTAGAAGGGATTAATAGCAGAATAACTGAGGCAGAAGAACAGATAAGTGACCTGGAAGATAAAATAGTGGAATTAATTACTGTAGAGCAGAATAAAGAGAATAGAATGAAAAGAACGGAGGACAGTCTCAGAGACCTCTTGGACAACATTAAACGCAGAAATATTCCAATTAAAGTGTTCCCAGAAGAAGAAGAGTAAAAGAAAGGGACTGAGAAAATATTTGAAGAGACTATAGTTGAAAACGTCCCTAATATTGGAAAGGAAATAGTTAATCAAGTCCAGGAAGTACAGAGAGTCCCATACAGGATAAATGCAAGGAGAAACACGCCAAGACACATATTAATCAATTTATCAAAAATTAAATACAAAGAAAACATATTAAAAGCAGCAAGGGAAAAATAACACACAAGGGAATCCCCTTAAGGTTAACAGCTGATCTTTCAGCAGAAACTCTGCAAGCCAGAAGGCAGTGGCAGGACATATTTAAAGTGATGAAGGAGAAAATCCTACAACCAAGATTACCCAGCAAGAATCTCATTCAGATTTGATGGAGAATTTAAAATCTTTACAGACAAGTAAAAGCTGAGAGAGTTCAGCACCACCAAACCAGCTTTACAACAAATGCTAAAGGACTTCTCTAGGCAAGAAACACAAGAGAAGGAAAAGACCTACAATAACAAACCCAAAACAATTAAGAAAATGGGAATAGGAACATACATATCGATAATTACATTAAATGTAAATGGATTAAATGCTTCCATCAAAGCATACACACTGGCTGAATGGATACAAAAACAAGACCCATGTATGTGCTGTCTACAAGAGACCCACTTCAGACCTAGGGACACATACAGACTGAAAGTGAGGGGATGGAAAAACATATTCCATGCAAATGGAAATCAAAAGAAAGCTGGACTAGCAATTCTCATATCAGACAAAATGACTTTAAAATAAAGATTATTACAAGAGACAAAGAAGGACATTACATAATGATCAAGGGATCGATCCAAGAAGAAGATATAACAATTGTAAATATTTATGCACCCAACATAGGAGCACCTCAATACATAAGGCAAATACTAACAGCCATAAAAGGGGAAAGTGACAGTAACACATTCATAGTAGGGGACTTTAACACCCCACTTTCTCCAATGGACAGATCATCCAAAATGAAAATAAATAAGGAAACACAAACTTTAAATGATACATTAAACAGGATGGACTTAATTGATATTTATAAGACATTCCGTCCAAAATGAACAGAACACACATTTTTCTCAAGTGCTCATAGAACATTCTCCAGGATAGATCCTATCTTGGGTCACAAATCAAGCCTTGGTAAATTTGAGATAATTGAAATTGTATCAAGTATCTTTTCTGACCACAATGCTATCAGACTAGATATCAATTACAGGAAAAGATCTGTGAAAAATACAAACACATGGAGGCTAAACAATACACTATTTAATAACGAAGTGATCACTGAAGAAATCAAAGAGGAAATCAGAAAGTACATAGAAACAAATGAAAATGGAGACACGACGACCCAAAACCTATGGGATGCAGTAAAAGCAGTTGTAAGTGGGACGTTTATAGCAATACAATCCTACCTTAAGAAACAGGAAACATCTCGAATAAACAACCTAACCTTGAACCTAAAGCAATTACTGAAAGAAGAATAAAACAACCCCAAATTTAGAAGGAAACAAATCGTAAAGATCATATCAGAAATAAATGAAAAAGAAATGAACGAAACGATAGCAAAGATCAATAAAACTAAAAGCTGGTTGTTTGAGAAGATAAACAAAATTGATAAACCATTAGCCAGACTCATCAAATAAAAAGGGAGAAGACTCATATCAATAGAATTAGAAATGAAAAAGGAGAAGTAACAACTGACACTGCAGAAATTCAAAACATCATGAGACATTACTACAAGCAACTCTATGCCAATAAAATGGACAACCTGGAGGAAATAGACAAATTCTTAGAAATGCACAATCTGCCAAGACTGAATCAGGAAGCAATAGAAAATATGAATAGACAAATCACAAGCACTGAAATTGAAACTGTGTTAAAAATCTTCCAACAAACAAAAGCCCAGGACCAGATAGCTTCACAGGCGAATTCTATCAAACATTTAGAGAAGAGATAACACCTATGCTTCTCAAACTCTTCCAAAATATAGCAGAGGGAGGAACACTCCCAAACTCATTCTACAAGGCCACCATCACCCTGATACAAAAACCAGACAAGGATGTCACAAAGAAAGAAATATACAGGCCAATATCACTGATGAACATAGATACAAATATTCTCCACAAACTACTATCAAACGGAATCCAACAGCACATTAAAAGGAACGTACACCATGATCAAGTGGGGTTTATTCCAGCAATGCAAGGATTCTTCAATATATGCAAATCAATCAACGTGATACACCATATTAACATGTTGAAGGAGAAAAACCATATGATCATCTCAATAGATGCAGAGAAAGCTTTCAACAAATTCAACATCCAGTTATGATAAAGTCCCTGCAGAAAGTAGGCATAGAGGGAATTTTCCTCAACATAATAAAGGCCATATATGACAAACCGGCAGCCAACATCGTCCTCAATGGTGAACAACTGAAACCATCTCTACTAAGATCAGGAACAAGACAAGGTTGCCCACTCTCTCCACTCTTATTTAACATAGTTTTGGAAGTTTTAGCCACAGCCATCAGAGAAGAAAAGGAAATAAAAGGAATCTAAATTGGAAAAGAAGAAATAAAGCTGTCACTGTTTGAAGATGACATGATACGATACATAAAGAATCCTAAACATGCTACCATAAAACTACTAGAGCTAATCAGTGAATTTGGTAAAGTAGCAGGATACAAAATTAATGCACAGAAATCTCTGGCATTCCTATACACTATGATGAAAAATCTAAAAGTGAAATTAAGAAAACACTCCCATTTACCATTGCAACAAAAAGAATAAAATATCTAGGAATAAACTTACCTAAGGAGACAAAAACCTGTATGCAGAACACTATACGACACTAATGAAAGAAATTAAAGATGATACAAATAGATGGGGAGATATAGCATGTTCCTGGATTGGAAGAATCAACATTGTGAAAATGACTCTACTACGCAAAGGAATCTACAGATTCAATGCAACCCCTATCAAACACCACTGGCATTTTTCACAGAACTAGAACAAAAAATTTCACCATTTGTATAGAAACACAAAAGACCCCGAATATCCAAAGCAACCTTGAGAACGACAAATGGGGCTGGAGGAATCAGGCTCCCTTACTTCAGACTATACTACAAAGCTACAGTAATCACGACAGTATGGTACTGGCACAAAAACAGAAATATAGATCAATGGAACAGGATAGAAAGCCCAGAGATAAACGCACACACATATGGTCACCTTATCTTTGATAAAGGAGGCAAGAGTATACAGTGGAGAAAAGACAGCCTCTTCAATAAGTGGTGCTGGGAAAACTGGACAGGTATATGTAAAAGTATGCGATTAGAATACTCCCTAACACCATACACAAAAAGAAGCTCAAAACGGATTAAAGACCTAAATGTAAGGACAGAAACTATCAAACTCTTAGAGGAAACATAGGCAGAATACTCTATGACATAAACCACAGCAAGATCCTTTTTGACCCATCTCCTAGAGAAATGGAAATAAAAATAAACAAATGGGACCTAATGAAACTTCAAAGCTTTTGCACAGCAAAGGAAACCATAAACAAGACCAAAAGACAACCCTCAGAATGGGAGAAAATATTTGCAAATGAAGTAACTGACAAAGGATTAATCTCCAAAATTTAGAAGCAGCTCATGCAGCTCAAAGCAAAAAAACAAACAACCCAATCCAAAAATGGGCAGAAGACCTAAATAGGCATTTCTCAAAAGAAAATATACAGATTGCCAACAAGCACATGAAAGAAAACTCATCATTAATCATTAGAGTAATGCAAATCAAAACTACAATGTGATACCATTTCACACCAGTCAGACTGGGCATCATCCAAATATGTAGAAACAATAAATGCTGGAGAAGCTGTGGAGAAAAGGGAACACTCTTGCACTGCTGGTGGGAATGCGAATTGGTACAGTCACTATGGAGAACAGTTTGGAGGTTCCTTAGAAAACTACAAGTAGAAATACCATATGACCCATCAATCCCACTACTGGGCATATAAGCTGAGAAAACCATAATTCAAAAAGAGTCATGTACCAAAATGCTCATTGCAGCCCTATTTACAATAGCCAGGAGATGGAAGCAACCTAAGTGTCCACCGTCGGATGAATGGATAGAGAAGATGTGGCACATATATACAATGGAATATTACTCAGCCAAAAAAAGAAACGAAATTGAGTTATTTGTAGGCAGGTGGATGGACCTGCAGTCTGTAATGCAGAGTGAAGTAAGTCTGAAAGAGAAAGACAAATACCATATGCTAACACATATATATGGAATCTAAGGAAAAAAACATATCATGAAGAACCTAGGGGTAAGACGGGAATAAAGACACAGACCTACTAGAGGATGGACATGTGCATATGGGGAGGGGGGAGGGTAAGCTGTGACAAATTGCGAGAGTGTCATGGACATATATACACTACCAAACGTAAAAGAGATAGCTAGTGGGAAGCAGCGGAATAGCATATGGAGTTCAGCTCGGTCCTTTGTGAACACCTAGAGGGGTGAGATAGGGAGGGTGGGAGGGAGAGAGACGTAAGAGGGAGGAGATATATGAACATGTGTATATGTATAACTGAGTTACATTGTTATAAAGCAGAAAGCAACACACCATTGTAAAGCAATTATACTCCAATAAAGATGTAAAATAAAACAAAAGGTAATGAGGGCTTCCCTGGTGGCGCAGTGGTTGAGAGTCCGCCTGCCGATGCAGGGGATACGGATTCGTGCCCCTGTCCAGGAGGATCCCACATGCCGCAGAGCGGCTGGGCCCATGAGCCATGGCCTCTGAGCCTGCGCGTCCGGAGCCTGTGCTCCGCAACGGGAAAGGCCACGACACTGAGAGGCCTGCGTACCAAAAAAATTAATAAATAAAATAAAAGGTAATGAGAAGCCACAGATGTAGAAAACAAACTTATGATTACCAGGCAGGAAGGGAGAGGGAGAGGGGGAAAAATTGAGAGATTGTGATTGACATATACACACTACTATATATAAAATAGATAACTAATAACGACCTACTTTATAGCACAAGGAACGCTACTTAGTACTCTATAATGGCCTATATCGGAAAATAATCTAAAAGAGGACGAATATATGAATATATATAACTGATTCAAATTGCTGCATACCTGAAACTGACACAACATTGTAAATCAACTGTATTCCAATATAATTTTTACTTTAAAAAATGAAAAAAAAAAGGTGAGGAACCCAGCAGGAACCACCTCACACCAAAAGGTCCTCATCACAAAGGGGATGAGGATCCAAGCAGGAACCAGCTCACACATAAGGGCCCACGTAGAGGAGTTGAGGAAAATGGCAGAAGCGTAAGACGCGGACATCACCTTCCTCCCCAGATACATCCGAAATACATCTACTTGTGGAACTGCTCCTACAGAACACCCACTGAACGCTGGCAGAAGCCCTCAGACCTCCCAATAGGCAAGAAATTCCCCACGTACCTGGGTAGGGCAAAAGTAAAAACGATAAACAGAGACAAAAGAATGGCGACAGGACCTGCACCAGTGGGAGGGAGCTGTGAAGGAGGTAAGCTTTCCACACGCTAGGAAGCCCCTTCGTGGGCGGAGAGTGCGGGTGGCGGAGGAGAGCACAGCAACAGGGATGCGGAGGGCAAAGCGGGCAGATTCCCGCACAGAGAATCAGTGCCGACCGGCACTCACCGGCCCGAGAAGCTTGTCTGTTCACCCAACGAGGTGGACGGGGGCTGGGATCTGAAGCTCGGGCTTCGGTCGCATTGCAGGGAGAGGAGGGGCAGCGTGAATATAGCCTGAAGGGGTTAGTGCACCATGGCAACCAGGGATGGAGTCCGGGGAAACCTCTGGAGCTGGCAAAGAGACAAGAGATGTTTTCTTACCTCTTTGTTTCCTGATGCGCGAGGAGAGGGGATTAAGAGCGCTGCTTAAAGGAGCTGCAGAGACAGGCGCGGGTCGCGGCTAACAGCGCAGACCCCAGAGACGGGCATGAGACGATAAGGCTGCTGCTGCCGCCACGAAGAAGCCTGTGGGCAAGCACAGGTCACTGTCCACACACCACTGCCAGGAGGCTTTGCAGCCCGCCACTGCCAGGGTCCCGTGATCCAGGGACAACTTCCCGAGGAGAAAACATGGCGCGCCTCAGGCTGGTGCACGTCACACCGGCCTCTGAAGCCGCAGGCTCACCCCGCACTCCGTGCCCGTCCCTCTCCCCGGCCTGAGTGAGCCAGAGCGCCCGAATCAGCTGCTCCCTTAACCCCGTCATGTCTGAGCGAAGAACAGACGCCCTCAGGTGACTTATACGCAGAGGCGGAGCCAAACCAAAGCTGAACCCAAGGAGCTGTGAGAACAAAGAAGTGAAACGGAAATTTCTCCCAGCAGACTCAGATGCAGGGGATTAAATCTCCACAATCAACTTGATATACCCTGCATCTGTGGAATACATGAATAGACAATGAATCATTCCAAATGGGGGAGGTGGACTTCCAGACCAAGATATATTATTTTTTCCCCTTTTCCTCTTTATGTAAGTGTGTATGTTTGTGTGAGATTTTACCTGTATAACTTTGCTTTCACCATTTGTCCTAAGTTTCCGTCCCTCCGTTTTTTTTTCTTTTCTAAAATTTTTTTTCTAAATAACTATTTTGTATTTCAATAACTTTATTTTATTTTATCTAACTTTATTTTATCTTCTATCATTCTTTCCACTTTTTCTCCCTTTTATTCAAAGCCGGGATAATGAAAGGCCCTTGGTGCTCCAGGCAGGAGTCAGTGCTGTGCCTCTGAGGTGGGAGAGCCAACTTCAGGACACTGGTCCACAAGAGACCTCCCAGCTCTATGTAATATCAAACGGCGAAAACCTCTCAGAGATCTCCATCTCAACGCCAAGACCCAGCTTCACTCAACGACCAGCAAGCTACAGTGCTGGACACCCTATGCCAAACAACTAGCAAGACAGGAACACAACCCCACCCATTAGCAGAGAGGCTGCCTAAAATCGTAAAAAGGCCACAGACATCCCAAAACACACCACCAGACGTGGTCCTGTCCACCAGAAAGATAAGATCCAGCCTCATCCACCAGAACACAGGCACTACTCCCCTCCACCAGAAAGCCTACACAACCCACTGAACCAACTGTAGCCACTGAGGAAAGACATCAATAACAACGGGAACTACGAACATGCAGCCTGCAAAAAGGAGACCCCAAACACAGTAAGATAAGCAAAATGAGAAGACAGAAAAACACACAGCAGATGAAGGAGAAAGGTAAAAAAACCCCAGACCTAACAAATAAAGAGGAAATAGGCAGTCTACCTGAAAAATAAATCAGAATAATGATAGTAAAGATGATCCAAAATCTTGGAAAAAGAATAGACAAAATGCAAGAAACATTTAACAAGGACCTACAAGAACTAAAGAGGAAACAAACAATGATGAAAAACACAATAAATGAAATTTAAAATACTCTAGAAGGGATTAATAGGAGAATAACTGAGGCAGGAGAACGGATAAGTGACTAGGAAGATAAAATAGTGGAAATAACTACTGCAGAGTAGAATAAAGAAAAAAGAATGCAAAGAACTAAGGACATTCTCAGAGACCTCTGGAACAACAATAAACACACCAACATTCGAATTAAAGTGGTTCCAGAAGAAGAAGAGGAAAAGAAAGGGACTGAGAAAATATTTGAGATTATAGTTGAAAACTTCCCTAATATGGGAAAGGATCAAGTCCAGGAAGCACACAGAGTCCCATACACGATAAATGCAGGAGGAAACATGCGAAGACATATATTAATCAAACTATCAAAAATTAAATACAAAGAAAACATATTAAAAGCAGCAAGCGAAAAACAACAAATAACACACAAGGGAATCCCCATAAGGTTAACAGCTGATCTTTCAGCAGAAACTCTGCAAGCCAGAAGGGAGTGGCAGGACATATTTAAAGTGATGAAGGAGAAAAACCTATAACCAAGATTACCCAGCAAGGATCTCATTCAGATTTGATGGAGAATTTAAAATCTTTACAGACAAGCAAAAGCTGAGAGAGTTCAGCACCACCAAACCAGCTTTACAAGAAATGCTAAACGACTTCTCTAGGCAAGAAACACAAGAGAAGGAGCAGACCTACAATAACAAGCCCAACACATTTAAGAAAATGGGAATAGGAACATACCTATCGATAATTACCTTAAATGTAAATGGATTAAATGCTTCCATCAAAGCATACACACTGGCTGAATGGATACAAAAATAAAACCCATATATGTGCTGTCTACAGGAGACCCACTTCAGACGTAGGGACACATACAGACTGAAAGTGAGGGGATGGAAAAACATATTCCATGCAAATGGAAATCAAAAGAAAGCTGGACTAGCAATTCTCATGTCAGACAAAATAGACTTTAAAATAAAGACTATTACAAGAGACAAAGAAGGACACTACATACTGATCAAGGGATCAATCCAAGAAGAAGATATAACAATTGTAAATATTTATGCACCCAACATAGGAGCACCTCAATACATAAGGCAAATACTAACAGCCATAAAAGGGGAAATCGACAGCAACACATTCATAGTAGGGGACTTTAACACCCCACTTTCACCAGTGGACAGATCATCCAAAATGAAAATAAATAAGGAAACACAAACTTTAAATGATACATTAAACAGGATGGACTTAATTGATATTCATAAGACATTCCATCCAAAATCAACAGAATACACATTTTTCTCAAGTGCTCATGGAACATTCTCCAGGATAGATCCTATCTTGGGTCACAAATCAAGCCTTGGTAAATTTGAGATAATTGAAATTGTATCAAGTATCTTTTCTGACCACAATGCTATCAGACTAGATATCAATTACAGGAAAAGATCTGTGAAAAATACAAACATATGGAGGCTAAACAATACACTATTTAATAACGAAGTGATCACTGAAGAAATCAAAGAGGAAATCAAAAAATACCTAGAAACAAATGACAATGGAGACACGACGACTAAACCTATGGGATGCAGCAAAAGCAGTTGTAAGAGGGAAGTTTATAGCAATACAATCCTACCTTAAGAAACACGAAACGTCTCGAATAAACAACCTAACCTTGAACCTAAAGCAATTAGTGAAAGAAGAATAAAACAACCCCAAAGTTAGGAGAAGGAAACAAATCATAAAGATCATATCAGAAATAAATGAAAAAGAAATGAACGAAACGATAGCAAAGATCAATACAACTAAAGGCTGGTTCTTTGAGAAGATAAACAAAATTGATAAACCATTAGCCAGACTCATCAAATAAAAAGGGAGAAGACTCAAATCAACAGAATTACAAATGAAAAAGGAGAAGTATCAACTGACACTGCAAAAATTCAAAAGATCATGAGACATTACTAAAAGCAACTCTATGCCAATAAAATGGACAACCTGGAGGAAATAGACAAATTCTTAGAAATGCACAACCTGCCAAGACTGAATCAGGAAGCAATAGAAAATATGAACAGACAAATCACAAGCACTGAAGTTGAAACTGTGATTAAAAATCTTCCAACAAACAAAAGCCCAGGACCAGATAGCTTCACAGGCGAATTCTATCAAACATTTAGAGAAGAGATAACACCTATCTTTCTCAAACTCTTTCAAAATATAGCAGAGGGAGGAACACTCCCAAACTCATTCTACAAGGCCACCATCACCGTGATACAACAACCAGACAAGGATGTCACAAAGAAAGAAATACACAGGCCAATATCACTGATGAACATAGATACAAATGTTCTCCACAAACTACTAGCAAACGGAATCCAACAGCACATTAAAAGGAACGTACACCATGATCAAGTGGGTTGTATTCCAGCAATGCAAGGATTCTTCAATATACGAAAATCAATCAACGTGATACACCATATTAACAAATAGAAGGAGAGAAACCATATGATCATCTAAATAGATGCAGAGAAAGCTTGCAACAAAATTCAGCACCCAGTTGTGATAAAATCCCTGCAGAAAGTAGGCATAGAGGGAATTTTCCTCAACATAATAAAGGCCATATATGACAAACCAACAGCCAACATCGTCCTTAGTGGTGAAAAACTGAAACAATTTCTACTAAGATCAGGAACAACACAAGGTTGCCCACTCTCACCACTCCTATTCAACATAGTTTTGGAAGTTTTAGCCACAGCCATCAGAGAAGAAAAGGAAATAAAAGGAATCTAAATTGGAAAAAGAAGAAATAAAGCTGTCACTGTTTGAAGATGACATGATACGATACATAGAGAATCCTAAACATGCTACCATAAAACTACTAGAGCTAATCAGTGAATTTGGTAAAGTAGCAGGATACAAAAGTAATTCACAGAAATCTCTGTCATTCCTATATACTAATGATGAAAAATCTGAAAGTGAAATTAAGAAAACATTCCCATTTACCACTGCAACAAAAAGAATAAAATATCTAGGAATAAACCTACCAAAGGAGACAAAACACCTGTATGCAGTACACTATAAGACACTAGTGAAAGAAATTAAATATGATACAAATAGATGGAGAGATATAGCATGTTCCTGGATTGGAAGAATCAACACTGTGAAAATGACTCTACTACGCAAAGGAATCTACAGATTCAATGCAATCCCTATCAAACACCACGGGCATTTTTCACAGAACTAGAATAAAGAATTTCACCATTTGTATGGAAACACAAAAGACCCCGAATATCCAAAGCAACCTTGAGAACGACAAATGGGGCTGGAGGAATCAGGCTCCCTGACTTCAGACTATACTACAAAGCTACAATAATCACAACAGTATGGTACTGGCACAAAAACAGATATATAGATCAATGGAACAGGATAGAAAGTCCAGAGATAAACGCACGCACATATCTTTGATAAAGGAGGCAAGAGTATACAGTGGAGAAAAGACAGCCTCTTCAATAAGTGGTGCTGGGAAAACTGGACAGGTACATCTTTGACAAAGGAGGCAAGAGTATACAGTGGAGAAAAGACAGCCTCTTCAATAAGTGGTGCTGGGAAAACTGGACAGGTACATGTTAAAGTATGTGATTAGAACAATCCCAAACACCATACACAAAAATAAGCTCAAAACGGATTAATGACCTAAATGTAAGGACAGAAACTATCAAACTCTTAGAGGAAAACATAGGCAGAACACTCTATGACATAAACCACAGCAAGATCCTTTTTGACCCACCTCCTAGAGAAAGGGAAATAAAAATAAACAAATGGGACCTTATGAAACTTAAAAGCTTTTGCACAGCAACGGAAACCATAAACAAGACCAAAAGACAACCCTCAGAATGGGAGAAAATATTTGCAAATGAAGTAACTGACAAAGGATTAATGTCAGAAATTTACAAGCAGCTCATGCAGCTCAATAACAAAAAAACAAACAACCCAATCCAAAAATGGGCAGAAGACCTAAATAGGAATTTCTCAAAAGAAAGAATAGATTGCCAACAGGCAGATGAAAGAAAACTCATCATTAATCATTAGAGTACTGCAAATCAAAACTACAATCAGATATCATTTCACACTGGTCAGAATGGGCATCATCAAAAAATGTACAAAAAATAAATGCTGGAGAAACTGTGGAGAAAAGGGAACACTCTTGCACTGCTGGTGGGAATGTGAATTGGTACAGCCACTATGGAGAACAGTATGGAGGTTCCTTAGAAAACTACAAATAGAACTATCGTATGACCCAGCAATCTCACTACTGGGCATATACGCTGAGAAAACCATAATTCAAAAAGAGTCATGTACCAAAATGTTCATTGCAGCTCTATTTACAATAGCCAGGAGATGGAAGCAACCTAAGTGTCCATCATCGGATAAATGGATAGAGAAGATGTGGCACATATATACAATGGAATATTACTCAGCCAAAAAAGAAACGAAATGGAGTTATTTGTAGTGAGGTGGATGGACCTGCAGTCTGTAATACAGAGTGAAGTAAGTCAGAAAGAGAAAGACAAATACCATATGCTAACACATATATACGGAATCTAAGAAAGAAAAACATGTCATGAAGAACCTAGGGGTAAGACGGGAATAAAGACACAGACCTACTAGAGAATGGACTTGAGGATATGGGGAGGGGGAAGGGTAAGCTGTGACAAAGCAAGAGAGAGGCATGGACATATACACACTACCAAACGTAAAATAGATAGCTAGTGGGAAGCAGCCGCATAGCATAGGGAGATCAGCTCGGTGCTTTGTGAACACTTAGAGGGGTGAGATAGGGAGGGTGGGAGGGAGAGAGATGCAAGAGGGGAGACATATGGGAACATATGTATAACTGAGTTACATTGTTATAAAGCAGAAAGCAACACACCATTGTAAAGCAATTATACTCCAATAAAGATGTAAAATAAAATAAAAGATAATGAGAGCTTCCCTGGTGGCGCAGTGGTTGAGAGTCCGCCTGCCGATGCAGGGGACACGGGTTCGTGCCTTGGTCCGGGAAGATCCCACATGCGGCGGAGCGGCTGGGCCCATGAGCCATGGCCTCTGAGCCTGCGCGTCTGGAGCCTGTGCTCCGCAACGGGAGAGGCTACAACAGTGAGAGGCCTGCGTACCAAAAAAATAAATATATAAAATAAAAGGTAATGAGAAGTTACAGATATAGAACACAGACTTATGTTTACCAGGCAGGAAGGGCGAGGATGGGAGGGATAAACTGAGAGATTGGGATTGACATATACACACTACTATATATAAAATAGATAACTAATAAGAACCTACTGTATAGCACAGGGAACGCTACTTATTACTCTATAATGGCCTATATCAGAAAAGAATCTAAACGAGGTGAATATATGAATATGTATCACGGATTCAAATTGCTGTATACCTGAAACTGACACAATATTGTAAATCAACTCTATTCCAATAAAATTTTTACTTTAAAAAATAAAAAAAGTAAAAGGTGAGGAACCCAGCAGGAACCACCTCACACCACAGGGCACACATAACAAAGGGGATGAGGAGCACAGCAGGAACCACACCTCACACCAAAAGGTCCTCATCACAAAGGGGATAAGGATGCAAGCAGGAACCACCTCACACCATATCCCACATCACAAAGGGGATGAGGATCCAAGCAGGAACCAGCTGACACATAGGGCCCACATAGAGGAGTTGAGGAAAATGGCAGAAGCGTAAGATGCGGAGATCACCTTCCTCCTCACAGATACATCCGAAATACATCTACTTGTGGAACTGTTCCTACAGAACACCCACTGAACGCTGGCAGAAGCCCTCAGACCTCCCAATAGGCAAGAAATTACCCACGTACCTGGGTAGGGCAAAAGTAAAAAGGATAAACAGAGACAAAACAATGGCGACAAGGCCTGCACCAGTGGGAGGGAGCTGTGAAGGAGGAAAGCTTTCCACACACTAGGAAGCCCCTTCGTGGGCGGAGACTGCGGGTGGCGGAGGAGAGCACAGCAACAGGGGTGCGGAGGGCAAAGCGGGGAGATTCCCGCACAGAGAATCGTGGCCGACCGGCATTCACCAGCCCGAGAGGCTTGTCTGCTCACCCACCGGGGTGGCCGGGGGCTGGGAGCTGAGGCTCGGGCTTCGGTCGGATCGCAGGGAGAGGACTGGCGGCGTGAACACAGCCTGAAGGGATTAGTGCACCACGGCTACCCGGCTACCCGGGAGGGAGTCCGGGGAAAAGTCTGGAGCTGGCAAAGACAAGAGACATTTTCTTACCTCTTTCCTGGTGCGCGAGGAGAGGGGATTAAGAGCGCTGCTTAAAGGAGCTCCAGAGACGGGCGCGAGCTGCCGCTAACAGCGCAGACTCCAGAGACGGGCTTGAGACGCTAAGGGGGCTGCTGCCGCCACCAAGAAGCCTGTGGGGGAGCACAGGTCACTGCCCACACCACCCTTCCGAGGAGTCTGTGCAGGCCGCCACTGCCAGGGTCCCGTGATTCAGGGACAACTTTCCCAGGAGAACGCACGGCGCGCCTCAGGCTGGTGCAACGTCACGCAGGCCTCTGCCGCCGCAGGCCCGCCCCACACTCCGTGCCCCTCCCTGCCCCTGGCCTGAGTGAGCCAGAGCCCCCGAATCAGCTGCTCCCTTAACCCCATCCTGTCTGAGCGAAGAACAGACGCCCTCAGGCGACTTACACGCAGAGGCGGAGCCAAATCCAAGCTGAACCCAAGGAGCTGTGCGAACAAAGAAGAAAAATGGAAATTTCTCCCAGCAGACTCAGATGCAGCGGATTAAATCTCCACAATCAACTTGATATACCCTGCATCTGTGGAGTACCTGAAAAGACTACGAATCATTCCAAATTGGGGAGGTGGAATTTGAGAGCAAGATATATTATTTTTCCCCTTTTCCTCTTTATGTAAGTGTGTATGTGTATGCTTCTGTGTGAGATTTTGTCTGTATAACTTTCCTTTCACCATTTATCCTAAGCTTCTGTCCGTCCTTTTTTTTCTAAAAAATTGTTTTCTTAATAACTATTTTATTTTATCTAACTTTATTTTATTTTATCCTCTATCTTTCTTTCTTTCTTTCTACTTTTTCTCTCTTCTATTATGAGCCGTGAGGATGAAAGGCCCTTGGTGCTCCAGCCAGGAGTCAGTGCTGTGCCTCTGAGGTGGGAGAGCCAACCTCAGGACGCTGGTCCTCAAGAGACCTCCCAGCTCTACGTAATATCAAACAGCAAAAACCTCCCAGAGATCTCCATCTCAACACCAAGACCCAGCTTCACTCAACGACCAGCAAGCTACAGTGCTGGACACCCTATGCCAAACAACTAGCAAGACAGGAAACAACCCCACCCATTAGCAGAGAGGTTGCCTAAAATCATAAAAAGGCCACAGACACCCCAAAACACACCACCAGACGTGGACCTGCCCACCAGAAAGATAAGATCCAGCCTCATCCACAAGAACACAGGCACTACTCCCCTCCACGAGGAAGCCTACAGAACCCACTGAACCAACTGTAGCCACTGGGGAAAGACACCAAAAACAACAGAAACTACGAACCTGCAGCCTGCAAAAAGGAGACCCCAAACACAGTAAGATAAGCAAAATGAGAAGACAGAGAAACACACAGCAGATGAAGGAGCAAGGTAAAAACCCACCAGACCTAAGAAATAAAGAGGAAATAGGCAGTCTACCTGAAAAAGAATTCAGACTAATCATAGTAAAGATGATCCAAAATCTTGGAAATAGAATACAGAAAATGCAAGAAACATTTATCAAGGCCCTACAAGAAGTTAAGAGGAAACAAGCAATGATGAAAAACACAATAAATGAAATTTAAAATACTCTAGAAGGGATTAATAGCAGAATAACTGAGGCAGAAGAACGGATAAGTTACCTGGAAGATAAAATAGTGGAAATAGTTACTGTTGAGCAGAATAAAGAGAAAAGAATGAAAAGAACTGAGGACAGTCTCAGAGACCTCTTAAATGAGGTCTCTGAATGAAAAGAAGAATGAAAGGAACTGAGGACAGTCTCAGAGACCTATTAAACGCACCAATATTCCAATTAAAGTGGTCCCAAAGAGTAAAAGAAAGGGACTGAGAAAATATTTTAAGAGATTATAGTTGAAAACGTCCCTAATATTGGAAAGGAAATAGTTAATCAAGTCCAGGAAGTACAGAGAGTCCCATACAGGATAAATTCAAGGAGAAACACGCCAAGACACATATTAATCAAACTATCAAAAATTAAATACAAAGAAAACATATTAAAAGCAGCAAGGGACAAATAACACACAAGGGAATCCCCTTAAGGTTAACAGCTGATCTTTCAGCAGAAACTCTGCAAGCCAGAAGGGAGTGGCAGAACATATATAAAGTGATGAAGGAGAAAACCCTACAACCAAGATTACCCAGCAAGGATCTCATTCAGATTTGATGGAGAATTTAAAATCTTTACAGACAAGCAAAAGCTGAGAGAGTTCAGCAACACCAAACCAGCTTTACAACAAATGCTAAAGGACTTCTCTAGGCAAGAAACACAAGAGAAGGAAAAGATCTACAATAACAAACCGAAAACAATTAAGAAAATGGGAATAGGAACATACATATCGATAATTACCTTAAATGTAAATGGATTAAATGCTCCCACTACAAGATACAGACTGGCTGAATGGATACAAAAACAAGACCCATGTATGTGCTGTCTACAAGAGACCCACTTCAGACCTAGGGACACGTACAGACTGAAAGTGAGGGGATGGAAAAACATATTCCATGCAAATGGAAATCAAAAGAAAGCTGGACTAGCAATTCTCATATCAGACAAAATGACTTTAAAATAAAGATTATTACAAGAGACAAAGAAGGACATTACATAATGATCAAGGGATCGATCCAAGAAGAAGATATAACAATTGTAAATATTTATGCACCCAACATAGGAGCACCTCAATACATAAGGCAAATACTAACAGCCATAAAAGGGGAAAGTGACAGTAACACATTCATAGTAGGGGACTTTAACACCCCACTTTCTCCAATGGACAGATCATCCAAAATGAAAATAAAAAAGGAAACACAAACTTTAAATGATACATTAAACAGGATGGACGTAATTGATATTTATAAGATATTCCGTCCAAAATTAACAGAACATACATTTTTCTCAAGTGCTCATAGAACATTCTCCAGGATAGATCCTGTCTTGGGTCACAAATCAAGCCTTGGTAAATTTGAGATAATTGAAATTGTATCAAGTATCTTTTCTGACCACAATGCTATGCGACTAGATATCAATTACAGGAAACGATCTGTGAAAAATACAAACACATGGAGGCTAAACAATACACTATTTAATAACGAAGTGATCACTGAAGAAATCAGAGAGGAAATCAAAAAATACCTAGAAACAAATGAAAATGGAGACACGACGACCCAAAACCTATGGGATGCAGCAAAAGCAGTTGTAAGAGGGAAGTTTATAGCAATACAATCCTACCTTAAGAAACAGGAAACATCTCGAATAAACAACCTAACCTTGAACCTAAAGCAATTACTGAAAGAAGAACAAAACAACCCCAAAGTTAGGTAAAGGAAACAAATCGTAAAGATCATATCAGAAATAAATGAAAAAGAAATGAACGAAACGATAGCAAAGATCAATAAAACTAAAAGCTGGTTGTTTGAGAAGATAAACAAAATTGATAAACCATTAGCCAGACTCATCAAATAAAAAGGGAGAAGACTCATACCAATAGAATTAGAAATGAAAAAGGAGACCAACTGAAACTGCAGAAATTCAAAAGATCATGAGACATTACTACAAGCAACTCTATGCCAATAAAATGGACAACCTGGAGGAAATAGACAAATTCTTAGAAATGCACAACCTGCCAAGACTGAATCAGGAAGCAATAGAAAATATGAACAGACAAATCACAAGCACTGAAATTGAAACTGTGATTAAAAATCTTCCAACAAACAAAGCCCAGGACAAGATGGCTTCACAGGCGAATTCTATCAAACATTTAGAGAAGAGATAACACCTATCCTTCTCAAACCGTTCCAAAATATAGCAGAGGGAGGAACACTCCCAAACTCATTCTACGAGGCCACCATCACTCTGATACAAAAACCAGACAAGGATGTCACAACGAAAGAAATATACAGGCCAATATCACTGATGAACATAGATACAAATGTTCTCCACAAACTAGTAGCAAACAGAATCCAACAGCACATTAAAAGGAAAGTACACCATGATCAAGTGGGGTTAATTCCAGCAATGCAAGGATTCTTCAATATATGCAAATCAATCAACGTGATACACCATATTAACATGTTGAAAGAGAAAAACCATATGATCATCTCTATAGATGCAGAGAAAGGTTTCAACAAAATTCAACATCCAGTTATGATAAAATCCCTGCAGAAAGTAGGCATAGAGGGAATTTTCCTCAACATAATAAAGGCCATATATGACAAACCAACAGCCAACATCGTCCTTAATGGTGAAAAACTGAAACCATTTCTACTAAGATCAGGAATAAGACAAGGTTGCCCACTCTCACCACTCTTATTCAACATAGTTTTGGAAGTTTTAGCCACAGCCATCAGAGAAGAAAAGGAAATAAAAGGAATCTAAATTGGAAAAGAAGAAATAAAGCTGTCACTGTTTGAAGATGACATGATACGATACATAAAGAATCCTAAACATGCTACCATAAAACTACTAGAGCTAATCAGTGAATTTGGTAAAGTAGCAGGATACAAAATTGATGCACAGAAATCTCTGGCATTCCTATACACTAATGATGAAAAATCTGAAAGTGAAATTAAGAAAACACTCCCATTTACCACTGCAACAAAAAGAATAAAATATCTAGGAATAAACCTACCAAAGGAGACAAAACACCTGTATGCAGTACACTATACGACACTAATGAAAGAAATTAAGGATGATACAAATAGATGTAGAGATATAGCATGTTCCTGGATTGGAAGAATCAACATTGTGAAAATGACTCTACTACGCAAAGGAATCTATAGATTCAATGCAATCCCTATCAAACACCACTGGCATTTTTCACAGAACTAGAACAAAAAATTTCACCATTCGTATGGAAACACAAAAGACCCCGAATATCCAAAGCAACCTTGAGAACGACAAATGGGGCTGGAGGACTCAGGCCTCCTGACTTCAGACTATACTACAAAGCTACAGTAATCACGACAGTATGGTACTGGCACAAAAACAGAAATATAAATCAATGAACAGGATAGAAAGCCCAGATATAAATGCAAGCACATATGGTCACCTTATCTTTGATAAAGGAGGCAAGAGTATACAGTGGAGAAAAGACAGCCTCTTCAATAAGTGGTGCTGGGAAAACTGGACAGCTACATGTAAAAGTATGCGATTAGAATACTCCCTAACACCATACACAAAAAGAAGCTCAAAACGGATTAAAGACCTAAATGTAAGGATAGAAACTATCAAACTCTTAGGGGGAAACATAGGCAGAACACTCTATGACATAAACCACAGCAAGATCCTTTTTGACCCACCTCCTAGAGAAATGGAAATAAAAATAAACAAATGGGACCTAATGAAACTTCAAAGCTTTTGCACAGCAACGGAAACCATAAACAAGACCAAAAGACAACCCTCAGAATGGGAGAAAATATTTGCAAATGAAGTAACTGACAGAGGATTAATCTCAGAAATTTACAAGCAGCTCATGCAACTCAATAACAAAAAAACAAACAATCCAATCCAAAAATGGGCAGAAGGCCGAAATAGGCATTTCTCAAAAGACAATATGCAGATTGCCAACAGGCAGATGAAAGAAAACTCATCATTAATCATTAGAGTAATGCAAATCCAAACTACAATGAGATATCATCTCACACCGGTCAGAATGGGCATCATCAAAAAATGTAGAAACAATAAATGCTGGAGAAGCTGTGGAGAAAACGGAACACTCTTGCACTGCTGGTGGGAATGTGAATTGGTACAGCCACTATGGAGAACAGTATGGAGGTTCCTTAGAAAACTACAAATAGAACTATCATATAACCCATCAATCCCACTACTGGGCATATACGCTGAGAAAACCATAATTCAAAAAGAGTCATGTACCAAAATGTTCATTGCAGCTCTATTTACAATAGCCAGGAGATGGAAGCAACCTAAGTGTCCATCATCGGATGAATGGATAGAGAAGATGTGGCACATATATACAATGGAATATTACTCAGCCAAAAAAGAAACGAAATGGAGTTATTTGTAGTGAGGTGGATGGACCTGCAGTCTGTCATACAGAGTGAAGTAAGTCAGAAAGAGAAAGACAAATACCATATGCTAACACATATATACGGAATCTAAGAAAGAAAAACATGTCATGAAAAACCTAGGGGTAAGACGGGAATAAAGACACAGACCTACTAGGGAATGGACTTGAGGATATGGGGAGGGGGAAGGGTAAGCTGTGACAAAGCGAGAGAGAGGCATGGACATACATACACTACCAAACGTAAAATAGCTAGCTAGTGGGAAGCAGTCGCATAGCACAGGGAGATCACCTCGGTGCTTTGTGAACACCTAGACGGGTGAGATAGGGAGGGTGGGAGGGAGAGAGACGCAAGAGGGAAGAGATATGGGAACATATGTATAACTGAGTTACATTGTTATAAAGCAGAAAGCAACACACCATTGTAAAGCAATTATACTCCAATAAAGATGTAAAATAAAATAAAAGGTAATGAGAGCTTCCCTGGTGGCGCAGTGGTTGAGAGTCCGCCTGTCGATTCAGGGGACACAGGTTCGTGCCCCGGTCTGGGAGGATCCCACATACCGCGGAGAGGCTGAGCCCATGAACCATGGTCGCTGAGCCTGCGCGTCTGGAGCCTGTGCTCCACAACGGGAGAGGCTACAACAGTGAGAGGCCTGCGTACCCAAAAAATAAATATATAAAATAAAAGGTAATGAGAAGTTACAGATATAGAAAACAAACTTATGTTTACCAGGCAGGAAGGGGGAGGGTGGGAGGGATAAACTGAGAGATTGGGATTGACATATACGCACTACTATATATAAAATAGATAACTAATAAGAACTGACTGTATAGCACAGGGAATGCTACTTATTACTCTATAATGGCCTATATCAGAAAAGAATCTAAAATAGGATGAATATATGAATATGTATAACGGATTCAAATTGCTGTATACCTGAAACTGACACAACATTGTAAATCAACTCTATTCCAATAAAATTTTTACTTTAAAAAATGAAAAAAAAAAGAAAAAGCTGAGGAACCTAGAAGGAACCACCTCACACCACAGGGCACACATAACAAAGGGGATGAGGAACACAGCAGGAACCACCTCACACCAAAAGGTCCTCATCACAAAGGGGATGAGGATCCAAGCAGGAACCAGCTCACACATAAGGGCCCACATAGAGGAGTTGAGGAAAATGGCAGAAGCGTAAGATGCGGAGATCACCATCCTCCCCATAGATACATTCGAAATACATGTACTTGTGGAACTGCTCCTACAGAACACCCACTGAACGCTGGCATAAGACCTCAGACCTCCCAATAGGCAAGAAATTCCCAACGCGACTGGGTAGGGCAAAAGTAAAAAGGATAAACAGAGACAAAAGAATAGCGACAGGACCTGCACCAGTGGGAGGGAGCTGTGAAGGAGGAAAGCTTTCAACACACCAGGAGCCCCTTCGTGGGCGGAGACTGTGGGTGGCAGAGGAGAGCACAGCAACAGGGGTGCGGAGGGCAAAGCGGGGAGATTCCCACACAGAGAATCGGTGCCGACCGGCACTCACCGGCCCGAGAGGCTTGTCTGCTCAACAACCGGGGTGGCCGGGGACTGGGAGCTGAGGCTCAGGCTTCGGTCGGATCACAGGGAGAGGACTGTCGGTGTAAACCCAGCCTGAAGGGGTTAGTGCACCACGACTACCCGGGATGCAGTCCGGGGAAAAGTCTGGAGCTTGCAAAGAGAAAACAGAGGTTTTCTTACCTCTTTGTTTCCTGGTGCGCGAGGAGAGGGGATTAAGAGCGCTGCTTAAAGGAGCTCCAGAGACGGGCGCCAGCTGTGGCTAAGAGCACGGACACCAGAGACGGGCATAAGACGCTAAGGTTGCTGCTGCCGCCACCCAGAAGCCTGTGGGCAAGCACAGGTCACTGTCCACACCACCCCTCCCGCGAGCCTGTGCAGCCCGCCACTGCCAGGGTCCCATGATCCCGGGAAAACTTCCCCGGGAGAACGCACGGCGCGCCTCAGGCTGGTGCAACGTCACGTAGGCCTCTGCCTCCGCAGGCTCGCCCCGCACTCCGTGCCCATCCCTCATCCGGCCTGAGTGAGCCAGAGCGCCCGAATCAGCTGCTCCCTTAACCCCGTCATGTCTGAGCGAAGAACAGACGCCCTCAGGCGACTTATACGCAGAGGCGGAGCCAAACCAAAGCTCAACCCAAGGAGCTCTGAGAACAAAGAAGAGACATGGAAATTTCTCCCAGCTCACTCAGATGCAGCGGATTAAATCTGCACAATCAACTTGATATACCCTGCATCTGTGGAATACCTGAATAGACAACGAATCATCCCAAATTGGGGAGGTGGACTCTGAGAGCAAGATATATTATTTTTCCCCTTTTCCTCTTTATGTAAGTGTGTATGTGTATGCTTCTGTGTGAGATTTTGTCTGTATAACTTTGCTTTCACCATTTGTCCTAAGTTTCTGTCCGCCCATTTTCTTTTTTTCTTTTCTAAAAAACTTTTGTCTGTATAACTTTCCTTTCACCATTTATCCTAAGCTTCTGTCCGTCTGTTTTATGTTTTCTAAAAAATTTTTTTCTTAATAACAGCAACAGGGGTCTGGAGGGCAAAGCGGGGAGATTCCCGCACAGAGAATCGGTGCCGACCGGCACTCACTGGCCCGAGAGGCTTGTCTGCTCACCCGCCGGGGTGGCCGGGGGCTGGGAGCTGAGGCTCGGGCTTCGGTCGGATCGCAGGGAGAGGACTGGCGGCGTGAACACAGCCTGAAGGGGTTAGTGCACCACGGCTACCCGGGATGGAGTTCGAGGAAATGTCTGGAGCTGGCAAAGAGACAAGAGACGTTTTCTTACCTCTTTTTTTCCTGGTGCGCGAGGAGAGGGGATTAAGAGCGCTGCTTAAAGGAGCTCCAGAGACGGGCGCCAGGTGCGGCTAAGAGCGCAGACTCCAGAGACGGGCATGAGACGCTAAGGCTGCTGCTGCCCCCACCAAGAAGCCTGTGGGTGAGCACAGGTCACTGCCCACACCACCCCTCCCGGGAGCCTGTGCAGCCTGCCACTGCCAGGGTCCCGTGATCCACGGACAACTTCCCCGGGAGAACGCACAGCACGCCTCAGGCTGGTGCAAGGTCACGCAGGCCTCTGCTGCCGTAGGCCCGCCCCGCACTCTGTGCCCCTCCCTGCCCCTGGCCTGAGTGAGCCAGAGCGCCCGAATCAGCTGCTCCCTTAACCCCATCCTGTCTGAGCGAAGAACAGACGCCCTCAGGCGACTTACACGCAGAGGCGGAGCCAAACCCCAAGCTGAACCCAAGGAGCTGTGCGAACAAAGAAGAGAAACGGAAATTTCTCCCAGCAGCCTCAGATGCAGCGGATTAAATCTCCACAATCAACTTGATATACCCTGCAACTGTGGAGTACCTGAATAGACAATGAATCATCCCAAATTGGGGAGGTGGAATTTGAGAGCAAGATATATTATTTTTCCCCTTTTCCTCTTTATGTAAGTGTGTATGTGTACGCTTCTGTGTGAGATTTTGTCTGTATAACTTTGCTTTCACCATTTGTCCTAAGTTTCTGTCCGTCCGTTTTTTTGTTCTTTTCTAAAAATTTTTTTCTTAATAACTATTTTTTACTTTAATAACTTTATTTTATTTTATCTTACTTTTTAAATTTCATCCTCTATCTTTCTTTCTACTTTTTCTCCCTTTTATTCTGAGTTGTGTTGATGAAAGGCTCTTGGTGCTCCAGCCAGGAGTCAGTGCTGTGCTTCTGAGGTGGGAGAGCCAACTTCAGGACACTGGTCCACAAGAGACCTCCCAGCTCTACGTAATATCAAATGGCGGAAACCTCCCAGAGATCTCAATCTCAACACCAAGAGCCAGCTTCACTCAACGACCAGCAAGCTACAGTGCTGGACACCCTATGCCAAACAACTAGCAAGACAGGAACACAACCCCACCCATTAGCAGAGAGGCTGCCTAAAATCATAAAAAGGCCACAGACACCCCAAAACACACCACCAGACGTGGACCTGTCCACCAGGAAGACAAGATCCAGCTTCATCCACCAGAACACAGGCACTACTCCCCTCCACCAGGAAGCCTACACAACCCACTGAACCAACTGTAGCCACTGGGGACAGACACCAAAAACAAAGGGAAGTACGAACCTGCAGCCTGCAAAAAGGAGACCCCAAACACAGTAAGATAAGCAAAATGAGAAGACAGAAAAACACACTGCAGATGAAGGAGCAAGGTAAAAACCCACCAGACCTAACAAATGAAGAGGAAATAGGCAGCCTACCTGAAAAAGAATTCAGAATAATGATAGTAAAGATGATCAAAATCTTGGAAATAGAATGGAGAAAATGCAAGAAACATTTAACAAGGACCTACAAGAACTAAAGAGGAAACAAACAATGATGCAAACACAATAAATGAAATTTAAAATACTCTAGAAGGGATTAATAGCAGAATAACTGAGGCAGAAGAATGGATAAGTGACCTGTAAGATAAAATACTGAAAATAACTACTGCAGAGCAGAATAAAAGAAAAAAGAATGAAAAGAACTGAGGACAGACTTAGAGACCTCTGGGACAACATTAAGCACACCAACATTCGAATTAATGTGGTCTCAGAAGAAGAAGAGAAAAAGAAAGGGACTGAGAAAATATTTGAGGAGATTATAGTTGAAAACTTCCCTAATATGGGAAAGGAAATAGTTAATCAAGTCGAGGAAGCACATAGAGTCCCATACAGGATAAATCCAAGAAGAAACATGCCAAGACACATATTAATCAAACTGTCAAAAATTAAATACAAAGAAAACATATTAAAAGCAGCAAGGGAAAAACAACAAATAACACACAAGGGAATCCCCATAAGGTTAACAGCTGATCTTTCAGCAGAAACTCTGCAAGCCAGAGGGAGTGGCAGGACATATTTAAAATGATGAAGGAGAAAAACCTACAACCAAGATTACCCAGCAAGGATCTCATTCAAATTTGGAGAATTTAAAATCTTTACAGACAAGCAAAAGCTGAGAGAGTTCAGCAACACCAAACCAGCTTTACAACAAATGCTAAAGGACTTCTCTAGGCAAGAAACACAAGAGAAGGAAAAGATCTACAATAACAAGCCCAAAACAATTAAGAAAATGGGAATAGGAACAAACATATCGATAATTACCTTAAATGTAAATGGATTAAATCCTCCCACTACAAGATACAGACTGGCTGAATGGATACAAAAACAAGACCCATATATATGCTGTCTACAAGAGACCCACTTCAGACCTAGGAACACATACAGACTGAAAGTGAGGGGATGGAAAAACACATTCCATGCAAATGGAAATCAAAAGAAAGCTGGACTAGCAATTCTCATAGCAGACAAAATAGACTTTAAAATAAAGATTATTACAAGAGACAAAGAAGGACACTACATAATGATCAAGGGATCGATCCAAGAAGAAGATATAACAATTATAAATATTTATGGACCCAACATAGGAGCACCTCAATACATAAGGCAAATGCTAACAGCCATAAAAGGGGAAAGTGACAGTAACACATTCATAGTAGGGGACTTTAACACCCCACTTTCTCCAATGGACAGATCATCCAAAATGAGAATAAATAAGGAAACACAAGCTTTAAATGATACATTAAACAAGATGGACTTAATTGATATTCATAGGAAATCCCATCCAAAACCAACAGAATACAAATTTTTCTCAGTATTCATGGAACATTCTCCAGGATAGATCCTATCTTGGATCACAAATCAAGCCTTGGTAAATTAAGGAAAATTGCAATTGTATCAAGTATCTTTTCCAACCACAATGCTATGAGACTAGATATCAATTACAGGAAATGATCTGTAAAAATTACAAGCACATGGAGGCTAAACAATACACTATTTAATAACGAAGTGATCACTGAAGAAATCAAAGAGGAAATCAAAAAATACCTGGAAACAAATGACAATGGAGACACGACGACCCAAAACCTATTGGATGAAGCAAAAGTATTTCTAAGAGGGAAGTTTATAGCAATACAATCCTACCTTAAGAAACAGGAAACATCTCGAATAAACAACCTAACCTTGAACCTAAAGCAATTAGAGAAAGAAGATCAAAAAAACCCAAAGTTACCAGAAGGAAACAAATCATAAAGATCATTTCAGAAATAAATGAAAAAGAAATGAAGGAAACGATAGCAAAGATCAGGAAATCTACAATCTTGTTCTTTGAGAAGATAAACAAAATTGATAAACCATTAGCCAGACTCATCAAGATAAAAGGGGAGAAGACTCAAATCAATAGAATTAGAAATGAAAAAGGAGAAGTATCAACTGACACTGCAGAAATACAAAAGTTCATGAGGCATTACTACAAGCAACTCTATGCCAATAAAATGGACAACCTGTAAGAAATGGACAAATTCTTAGAAATGCACAACCTGCCTAAAGTGAATCAGGAAGAAACAGAAAATATGAACAATCCAAACACAAGCACTGAAATTGAAACTGTGATATGGGTTGAAGAGCTAAATAGACATTTCTCCAAAGAAGATATACAGACTGCCAACAAACACATGAAAGAATGCTCAACATCATTAATCATTAGAGAAATGCAAATCAAAACTACAATGAGATATCATCTCACAGCAGTCAGAATGGCCATCATCAAACAGTCTAGAAACAGTAAATGCCGGGGAGGGTGTGGAGATAAGGGAACACTCTTGCACTGCTGGTGGGAATGTGAATTGGTACAGCTACTATGGAGAACAGTATGGAGGTTCCTTAAAAAACTACAAATAGAACTACCATATGACCCAGCAATCCCACTACTGGGCATATACCCTGAGAAAACCATAATTCAAAAAGAGTCATGTACCAAAATGTTCACTGCAGCTCTATTTACAATAGCCAGGAGATGGAAGCAACTTAAGTGTCCATCATTGGATGAATGGTTAAAGAAGATGTGGCACATACATACAATGGAATATTACTCAGCCATAAAAAGAAACGAAATTGCGCTATTTGTAATGAGGTGGTTGGAGCTAGAGCCTATCATACAGAATGAAATAAGTCAGAAAGAGAAAGACAAATACTGTATGCTAACACATATATATGGAATTTAAGGGAAATAATGTCATGAAGAACCTAGGGGTAAGACAGGAATAAAGACACAGACCTACTAGAGAATGGACTTGAGGATATGGGGAGGGTGAAGGGTAAGCTGTGACAAAGCGAGAGAGAGGCATGGATATATATACTCTACCAAATGTAAGGTAGATAGCTAGTGGGAAGAAGCTGCATAGCACACGGAGATCAGCTCGTGCTATGTGACCGCCTGGAGGGGTGGGATAGGGAAGGTGGGAGGGAGGGAGACGCAAGGCCGAAGAGATATGGGAACATATGTATATGTATAACTGATTCACTTTGTTATAAAGCAGAAACTAACACACCCTTGTAAAGAAATTATACTGTAATAAAGATATTTAAAAAAAGACAGGAATAAAGACACAGACCTATTACAGAATGGACTTGAGGATATGGGGAGGGGGAAGGTAAGCTGTGACAAATTGAGAGAGTGGCATTGACATATATACATTACCAAATGTAAAATAGATAGCTAGTGTGAAGCAGCCGCATAGCACAGGGAGATCAGCTTGGTGCTTTTTGACCACCTAGCAGGGTCAGATAGGGAGCGTGGGAGAGAGGGAGACACAAGAGGGAAGATATATGAGAACATAAGTATATGTATAACTGAGTCACTTTGTTATAAAGCAGAAACTAACACACCCTTGTAAAGCAATTATACTCCAATAAAGATGTAAAATAAAATAAAAATAAAAGGTAATGAGAATACACCGATGTAGACAACAAACTTATGGTTACCAGGCGGGAAGGGGGAGGGAGGAAGGGATAAAGTAAGAGATTGGGATTGACATATACAAACTACCATATATAAAATAGATAAGTAATAAGGACCTACTGTATAACACAGGGAATGCTACTTAGTACTCTATAATGGCCTATATGGGAAAAGAATCTAAAAAAAGGTGAATATATGAATATGTATAACTGCTTCAATTTGCTGTGTATCTGATACTGACACAACATTGTAAATCAACTATATTCCAATAAAATTTTTTTTAGAAAGTGAGAAAAAAAAAAACGGGATAAGGAACCCAGCAGGAACCACCTCACACCAAAAGCCCACATCACAAATGGGATGAGGAACCCAGCAGGAACCACCTCACACCAAAGGGTCCACATAACAAAGCGGTTGAGGAACCCAGCAGGAATCACCTCACACCAAAGGGCCCACATCACGAACGGGATGAAACCAAGGAGGAACCACCTAATACCAAAGGGCCCACAACACAAAGGGGATGAGGAAACCAGCAGGAACCACCTCACACCAAGTGGCCCACATCACAAATGGGATGAGGAACCCAGCAAGAACCACCTCACACCAAAGGGACCACATCACAACGGGTATGAGGTACCCAGCTGGAACCAGCTCACAACTAAATCCAAATCACAAGCAGGATGAGGAACCAAGCAGAAACCACCTCACACCAAAGGGGCCACATTACAAAGCGGATGAGGAACCCAGTGGGAACCACCTCACCACAAAGGGCCCAAATCACAAAAGGAATGTGGAACCCAGCAGGAACCACCTCACACCAAAAGGCCCACATCACAAAGGGTCCTTATCCCTTTTGTGATAGGGGCCCTTTGGTGTGAGGTGAGTCCTGCTGGGTTCCTCATCCCCTTTGTGATGGGGGAACTTTGGTGTGAGGTGGTTTCTCATCCTCTTTGTGATGAGGGCCCTTTGGTTTGCAGTGGTTCCTGCTGGGTTCCTCATCCCCTTTGCAATGTGGGCCCATAAGCTCCCGGACCATAACGGTGGCTCCCTCCTGCGATGTCGTGATGTGTCCCCTGCTTGCTTCCTGCTCAGAGTCTCTCTCTGTTCAGCCTGAAGTCTTTCTCCTTCCATCTCAGCATCCGAGGGAGGCTTTGTCCTACACGGGCAACAACAAAAATTTTCATAGAAGAAAACACCTCCTCTCCCCTCTCCCTTTCCGCGAACACACTTTGCCTCAGACAACCCCTCAGTGAGTACACAAAAGTGGGGCTGTTTTCTTTCTGATGCCGTTTCAGCTGAAGTGTAAAAATATCTTTTCAAACTAGGGAAGCAACACCACAGCTAGAAATGCTTGGATTTGAAAATAAACGTGTGGCAGATTTACACAAATCCCTTGAATCTGTCAGAGATGCTTTCGGCAGAAGGTACATTGCCTGACAAAAGGGGGCTCACGCCACAGAACTTTGCTTTTCTCGCGTAAGAAGAAGTCTGGAGATGGGCGACTGCTGATAGTGATTCAGGGATCAGGGGTATCAGGCTCTGATTTGGTATCAGTGTCATTTTCTAGGTCCCCTAATGTCAAATAATGGCAGCAGCATCCCTCGTGAGGCTGAGTTCAAAGGGGAAGCAGGGTGGGCTCGAATGGGACTCTCTCCTTCTTTGTGTCTGTTACCAAAAGGAAATCATTCCCAGGAGCCCTCTCCTCAGTGCATTTCCCCTTACATCTTACAGGCCAGAACTAGGTCATACACCCACCCCTAGGCCAGAGACAGGGGTCCTGCCCAATTCAGGGCTCTCTGCCCACCACGGAGGTTCTTTTAGGGAGGAATGGTTTTGGCTGGATGACCAAAAATATATTCTCAGACCTCTTTCTTTGGGCGCAGAAGCCCTGAGTTCCGGACTTGGTCCTGTTTCTGCCTTACTCAGATACGAATAACACGATGAACTGGTTACATCTTCCTCAAGCCCTGATATCATCCCTATGGGCCACTTGCAAAGGCAGCAAAGAAGGTGAGCTGTCATCAAGGGTTTCTGCATGACACTGGCTTCACTGGCAAGAAACAGTTTTGAGAACAGGCAAACTAGATCATTTCAAAGGGAACTTCTACCTTGCATGTTTTTGAGTGTCTGTAGGATTGGCTAGCCAGCCTCTTTTCTTGTCTCCAGCCTTTTTTTTTCCTTTTTTTTTGCAGACGCTGTACAGATATAGATGCAGATATTGACACAGATACAAACGTAATTATAGATTGTGTTATCGGGTGATGTCTGAGGAGCAGATGGAGATCCATCTGTTGGGGAAGGCTCGGGAGAAGTCCGGCTAGAGCCCGGGGCTGGGGCAAACCGAGAGGGCTCAGCCCTGCGAGAGCAGGTGAAACTCAGGGATTCAGGGCTGGCTCCCTGTCCCCGACTTAGAAGTGGCTGATCCCGGCCCCAATTCAGGGATCCTGGCTCCTGTAGTGGACTTGGGACTTGAAGCAGCCAAATTCATCTTACAGTTGGATTATAGTTGACAAATGATCTTTGCAATAACCAAAGCTGTGATGGAACAGTTGGCAGGGGCCCCCTTATGCGCACATCTCTGTATTCTGGGGCTAAAGGTGGCCTTCGTGTATACGCAGGTGTTCTCCACTTGTGGGAGGAGGGATCCTAGCAGCTTTGCTGGAAGACTCAGGACCATGGAGCTTAATGATTGATGCCTTTTCCTGGGTCACCAGGCCTGGGGAACAGAATGTGAGGGGCCAGTGTGATGTTGTGTAGCTTCCCCCGTAGGGCACGAGTGACACGTAATGTCAGGCCATCCCACTACTGTCAGTGCCAAGCCTGACACCTTGGTTAGAGTGGTGCTGTCCAGACTTCTCCACGCAAAGCACATTTCCCCCTTTGTAATTAGTACAGGTTCTAGGGCTGCAGGAGAGGATGGTCCCACAGTGCGCCTTCCTCAGGGCACGCACATCCCCTGCCAATCCCGGAACCTAGAGAATGTCCAGATGACAATAAGCACTTATGATATTGACTCCCAAGGCCACAGTTTTCTCCCCTCATGCAAATCCAGTTAGGTCATAGTAAGGGAGGAATGGAGGCTGATGCATTATTCCTGAGAGAGTGATTATAGCATCAGAACTTCTGGGGATCCCAGGACCCAGCCAGGGCCGCTCCCCTGGAAAACCTCCCAGAAGCAGCGTGTGGGTGCCCCATAGTAGAAATGAACATACCCTCACTCTGCCAGTCCAGGCCCACTGACAGAAGCTTGTTTGGGGGTAACTCCAAATGACATAAATGGGGAGATTATCCTGGAGAGTCTGGGCGAGCCAGTGTAATCACATGTGTCCTTAAAAGCAGGAGGGGAGGCAGAAGGTGAGTCCATGAGATACAACAATGGAAGGAGAGGCAGATGAGATTCAGCGTGAAAGAGAGTTTTCACCCACCCTTGCTGTCTTTGAAGTTAGAGGAAGGAGGTAGAGTCCAGAAATGCAGATGGCCCCTGGCAGCTGGGAATGACCCTCAGCTGACAGCTGGCAAGGAAACAGAGATCTCGGTGCTACAGCTACAAGGACAGTATTCTGCCAACAGCCCAAATGAGCAAGGGAGTGGATCCTTCTTTAGGGCCCCCAGAAAGGAGCATGGCCCTTCCAACACCTTGCTTTTAGCCTGGTGAGCCCTGTTAGACTTCTGACCTATAGAACTTTGAGTTCATACATTTGTGTTGTTTTAGCTGCTAAGCTGGAGGTGACTTGTTATAGCAGGAATAGAAAACTAATACTAATGTGCTGGTGACCAACCCCTCCCTGTTTCAGAATACCCTGGTGCATAGCAACTGATGTCATAGAAAAGATTCTAGAAGAGCAGGTCACGAAGAAGGACTTAGGGTTTGGAAGCTCTTGGGTGAAGGCAAACGGGTTATCAAGGAAGTGACATCTGAAAACTCCAGGGAGCGGAGTGTAGATAGAGCGACTTTCCTGCAATAAACGTCGAGCCTGTTGCAGTGGCTGCTCTTCCCTTCCCCTGAGGAGGCGCCAAGGGCCCGCAGAAGGATGGTAAGTGGGTGTACGGTGGGCACGAACTGGGACAGGCATGACTATTCCCAGCTGCAGGAGATGCTCATCAGCACATTCACTTATTGCTCATCCGATGACAGTCCTGTTGGGAAGAGTAGGTTTTTGTTCAATCATTCATTCATTCATTCATTGATCAAAGATTCACTGAGCACCTACCGTGCCCCAGGTTCTGTTCTAAGTTCTGAGGCTACAGCAGAGGACAAGACAGGCCAGTGTTCTGCATGCCTGGTGTTTACACGCTGGTATGGGAGGTAGACAAATGAACGAGGAACTTTCTGAAATTTATTTACATTGTGAAGAAAATGAAAACTATTTTCTGGGATGGGGAAGTGGTCAGACAATCCTATCTGAAGTGGTGAGCTTGTTTGAGCTGAGACCATGACAGGAAAGAGCAAGCTCTGTGGTGGTTGGGGGAATCATGTTCCAGGCAGAAGGGATAGCAGGTGCAAAGGACCTGGGTGGGAATGAGATGGGCAAGTACAAAGAAATGTGCAAGGTGACTGTGATGGTGTGAAGGTGAACAAGAGGAAGAGAGGAGTGAAAGCAGAGGTGCTGTGAGGCTAAGAGACTTCTCTGCTCTTTCCAATGACGACCCAGCTAATCACTGGCAGGTCCGGGCTGGACCAGGTCTCCTTGTGAGGACAATGAGAGAAAAGGTCACTGGAGTTTGGTTTGTAGACCACAGCTCAGAATATATTGCAAGATAAAAGGCAATGGTGAAATAATTCAACAGGACAGTGGCTGTTGTGCTCATCATGGTGGGACCGTGATGAGTTATTTTTTTCTTTTCTCATTTTCTATTTTCCAAAATGTGTTTCATGAACAAGTTCTGCTTTCACAGTAAAGAGGAAAAAAGCATTTGAGCATCTGTATCTACTGTCAGGAGAAATGAGTGTGAAGAAGCATCTATTGGGTTTTGCTGGAGGGAAAGAATGGGGGTGGGGGGTGGGAAGGAGACCTTGGAGAGAGCAGTTTCCTGAGAAAACAGGAGGTGAAGGGGAGGAGGAGAGGCAGGGCCTTGGGTACCATGGCTTTGCAGTGACACGAAACACAGAATTAGGATGGGAAGAGGTATTGTGATTAAGCCAGGAGGGCATCCCTGAATTGCACACCCCCAGTCCCACAGCACCCTTCTCTTCGGCCAGAGTCCCAGTGATCTCGGTGAGAATTACCTGTGACTCCATCCACTCACCTGGCGGCCGTCACCCTGAGCTGGAGAGGATGAAGGCGTCCATGGTGCCCTGCCTCATTGGGTACCTGGTGGTTCCAAGTGGCGCTGCTGTCTTGGGGCGCGGTGTGGTGGCTAAAAATCTCCACTAAGGAGGCCTGAGTGATTTTGAGGGCTATAGCCTCGAAAACTGTAAGTAGCCCCTCTCAGCCCCACTCCTCACATCTTTTCCCACTGCCCCCTGCCGAGGATTCCCCAGCTCTCCTCTGAGCCACACCCCTCCCGTTCCATCTTAGGGGTGTGCCTGACTTATTTTGAGAGCAAGTTCAACCCCACTGCTGCCTACGACAGCTTGCGCGGTGACTACACCGGCTACGGCTTCTTTCAGATCTGCAACCGTGACCGGTGTGATCACGGCAAGAACTGCTGCCACGTGTCCTGCTCTGGTAGGTCCCTCCCTCCTTCCACCCTGGGGCCCGCGGGGGTGGCCGCATTGAGCTCAGAGGGCTGGCCAGCGCTTACAAGTTTGGAGCTGAGAGAAGGAGGGCCCGGCAAAGACGGGGCTGAACCAAATCCAGGGTGGACCCCAGGGAGGCCAAGCAGAGCACTGCACTGCCAAAGGTCCGCGAGGAGAAGGGGCTGCGGTGAGTCAGGCTGGGCAGCCTGGGACGCAGCGATGGAGACCCACGTGCAGGTGGGCAGAGGGGGAGGCAGGGAGGAGCCTGACGGGTGAGGGCAGAGGGCTCTGGCTGGGCCTGATATAGAAGACACTCTTCTTCAAGGGGAGCGGAGGCTGCCACTTTGACAGGCAGAGTGATCACCGGGAGAAGATGGGCTGTAATTTATGTCTCATAAGAAGGTTATATATGTTCATCTCCAGAATCCAATACAATTATCTGTAATAGAGGTGGTATTGAGTGCTGTGATGAAAATACGGTGGACTAGATATCTCGAAAAACCCTCCCACTAGATAAAATGTAAAAAAGTAAAAAAACAAAACCAAAAAACCCCCCATCTTTTAAAGTACCTAGCTGAACTGGCAAGAAAGTAAGAAATCCCTAGAGGCTAAAGAGAGGAGCAAGAATGCAGATAGGTAAGTGAAGACTGAAGCCGATGATGACCCTGGGGGTTTGAGGTCACTGTGTAGACAGGGTCTGAGCAAGTACGCAGGCGCACTGGCAACGTCCAAAGAGACCTGAGAGCCCTGAGAGCTACCCTGTCAGCTGAAAGGGATGAGCTAGAAAACCCCAGAGGGAAGACACTCTAACAAAAGGGGTAAGACAGTCTTCCCTGGGAATTTGTAACCACAAGCCAACAGGACTCACAAGGCACCATCTAGAGGGGCTAGACCTTGTGCTAAGTACTGGGGGCAATTCAGAGGAATTGCATAGTTCTCCTGTCAGGCAGGGTGGGGAACAGAAAAAGCACAGGCTTTGAGGTCAGACAGAACCTTGGCTCTACCTCCACATAATCACTAGTTATGTGATTTGAGCCTCAGTTTTCTTATCTAGAAAATGGAGTTATGGGACTTCCCTGGTGGTGCAGTGGTTAAGAATCCGCCTGCCAATGCCGGGGACACGGGTTTGATCCCTGGTCCGAGAAGATCTCACATGCTATGGAGCAACTAAGCCCATGCGCCACAACTACTGAGCCTGTGCTCTGGAGCCCACGTGCCACAACTACTGAAGCCCGCGTGTCTATAGCCCATGCTCCCCAACAAGAGAAGCCACCGCAACTAGAGAAAGCCCGCGTGAAGAAACGAAGACCCAACGCAACCAAAAATAAATAAATAAATAATAAAATTTTAAAAAGAAAATGGAGTTAATAATAGTACCTACCTGACAAGGCTTTTATTTTATTTTATTTGATCTTAGCAGCTTTTTTTTTAATAGAACCCAAAAACTGGAGCAAATGTCCATCAACAATTGAATGGATAAATAGATCATGGTATATTCTTATTTAGAGACTCTTTAAAAACCAAAGTGCATGAAGGAATGTTTTCCTAAATATTTTCTTTTTTTTTTCTAATCACACATTAATGGAAATGAATAAGTTACAGCTATAAGCAACAACATGGATAAATTTCACATAATGTTGAATAAAATAAGGTAGTCACACAGAGTACGTACTATATGAACCCACATATAAAGTTTAGAAACAGGCAAAACTAATCCATGAGCTACAGGTCAGAATAGGGATGAGGTTTTGGGGGGGGGGAGGGGAGTGAGGGGTGCTCCCACAAGGCTTTTACAAGTTTTAAGTCCTGAACATGGTGTCTGGTGCTTGATGAACACAATTTTCCTTTATTTAAAGAATTTACAAGATAGTTGGGCATTAGGACTGATACATGGATGTATGCGTGCATACTATGCAGGTCAGTATGTTTGTATGCATGTATATAACAGATAAGTGCCGAATCAGAGTGACGTTTTATTCAGAAAAGGGGAGAGGGCACAGTGGGCTAGGTGGTCAGTGACAGACTTCTCAGGACTATACTTTTGGATGAGCAGATGCAGGTTGGGAGATGAGTGTGAACAAAGTCTGGGAAGAGGATCTGTGCCTGACCCCCAAGCTGTGGGTATCGGTACCATCAGGGTTGGCACTGTCTTTGCCTCCTGCCCCTTGACATGTCTTGAATGGTGGGGTCGTGGAGGAAAGCAGTGGAAGTGGAAAGCCACGTTGGGCAAAGTTGGACAAAGCCAAGGATTGAGGTTCTGTTTTCCGGGCAACGAGGGGGCAATGAAATAATGTTTTAAGGAGAAGCAATCAGACTAGGTTATGGAAGGGGGGAGACTGTAGTGCGGGCAAGAAGGAGGGGGTCCCATGTGGGAGGTCTTGGTTCCACGGTCCAAGGAGGGAATGGAAGGATGGATGCATAGACATGTTGGTTCTTCAGGGGCACCTCTGGGCCCTCTCACATGCTGTTCCTTCTGCCTGGAACAGTTTTCCTTCTGTGATGTCCTCAACCCCTTTTCCTTACCTACTCCACTAGATGTCACTTGGCCCAATAACCCTTCCCTGACCCTAATTCAACTCTGAATTAGGTGTCCCCACTCAATGCTGCATTCCTCCATGGTTCCAGGTATCCTTTGTATTATAATTGACTATAATCTTTATCTACCCCCTTCCAGACTGTAGGCGTTATGAAGGCAGGGATGGATTTATTGTGTTTCTCATTCTATCTCCACTGCTTCTTCTATAGCCTAGCACAGGATATTCACTATACATATACATTTTTTTTGGCTGCATCGGGTCTTAGTTGTGGCACACGGGCTCTTTCTTGCAGCGCGCAGTCTTCTCTCTAGTTGTGGCGTGCGGGTTTTCTCTTCTCTAGTTGTGGCACGCGGGCTTAGTTGCCCCACGGCATGTGGGATCTTAGTTCCCCGATCAGGGATCAAACCCATGTCCCCTGCATTGGAAGGCAGATTCTTCACCATTGGACCACCAGGGAAGTCCCCATCATATACATTTTTAATGAAAATATCATTATAAGGATTATAAGAAAAAATCAATAGATTTAGTAAAAGATGACCACATCCTGCTACTTCCCAGTGTTGTCTGAGAAAAATACAGGGATAGATTTATTCTTGGAATCACATGGAAGCCTCTCTAACGTGAGCCCCTGGTAGCTTCCTTGACATCACTCTGACTTAGCTGCCAAGTGGTGACACGGCATCATTCCACTTCATTTTCTTCTTTCACACCTTCACTGAATCCAAATTTAAAGGAGACAATTGAATGTGCCAAGAAAATTGTAAAAGGAAAAAGAGGAATGGGAGCGTGGTAAGTAGCCTGTAATAATGACTTTCACCCACTCATCAAGTCCCACTGGTTTGGGACTGTACGTGTATAGCAACCAAGATCAAGATGAAAGATTCTAAAGAAATCAAGCCGTGTTTCCCTCTATATCAGAACAGTCCCTGGCACAAAATACCCTATGTTAAGTTTTTGTTAAATAAATTATAAAATAGAATTGTCATGGCTTTATACTTAAATGTTGGTCCTTCTTGGAAATTATTTTGGTATTAAAAAGTGAGACAGGGCATCCACCTTCATATTTTTCAAACGGCTGGTCGGTGGTCTCAACACCCCTTATTCGTTAACCTATCTTTCTCACTAATTTAATAGATTGCATTTTAAAGTGGGAATCCTCTTGTTAATGTTAACTGTCTTCTGGGTGTTGGAAATATCTTTCATGCATAATCTTGACTTTCCAATTAATCTGGAAGCTTGGCTGACCCCTAGGGCAAGCACTAATGAGCAAAAACCATCTTCATTGTATGGCACTAAGTAGAGATGTGTTGGGCCAGTCTGATCAAGGTCTCTTACATGCTCAGGATTTCCAGTGAAGTGAGCTCTCATTAAGCTAATAAGCCGCCATGGCTTTTCCAAAGCTCAGATCAGGCTGCTCTGTGGAACTTGGGGCGGACAGGAAGGGAGAAGACCCAGGCTCCCCCCACTTGCCTCCCCGCGGAGTCCCTTCTGCAGTGCCTGCCAGGGGCTGTGGAGGGCACTGCAATTTCTGAAAATACGTCTGTGTGTGTTTTCCCTGCTGCTCTGTAGCTATGAGGGACCAGGGGGTCACCGCCCCTTCTCCAACTGTGTGACCCCCTACCCTGGAAGACTCATGAAGCTTCATGCCCGGTCGAGGGATGGGACGAACTGATGTCTAATGGCCTGCAGTGGCCTGGTGACTCCCACCACTTCTAGGATGGGAGAGGAGGACCTGGGGTCTGGATTCTGGCCAAGGGGCTGGGAATAGGAGGGTCATGTTTGGGGGACCAGGAGAAAAGGTTAGAGAAACTCAGTCCAGCTGACATAGGTTGAGGAGCTGGAAGGAATTTTGGAAGGTGAGGGGTGAAGCAGGTGCATGGAAAGGTAACAAGAGGCCGCGGCTGTGGGACAAGTGTTCCAGTTTCAGGACTAGGATCTGCCCAGTACTCACCATACATGTCACAGAGCTTCTCTGATGCTCACTTCAGAGAAGCTACAAATGCTTTGCAGGGTTGGAGAAGGATTTCGCAGTTCACAGCTCAGCCTCTCCATCTTGCAGTGTGGGGTTTACGGGAAGGGGAGATGTCGTGAGCAGGATGGAGGAAGCACCAGCTCTCATGCCAGCGGGTGGTGGAGCCAGCCAGCGAGAGAGACATACTTGGGATGCAAGAAAGCTTTCAGAACTGTGCCCACTCACATGCTCCAGGGGCCAGGCAGTGGGTTTAAATTGGCCAGCGGGGGCTGAGCTCCCTGGAGATGCCGAGCTGTGAGTATGGGGAGCCCCCTCCGGTTCTCTCTCCCTGGCCTTCCTCCCCGCAGGACCTCCTGGACCCTCAACTGCCAGGACTCTGACACTCTGGAGCGGTGGTTGGACGGATGCAAGCTGTAGCTACTGGGAAGCCCTCGCTGCACTTGCCCCTGGCATCTTCCTAGTGAAGATGCTCTCCTGTTCACTGCCTTCACTCATCCCGTTGATTATCTCACCGCTTGATGGCTCCAGGTGGAAAAGGGCAAAATTTGCTTCATCCAGGGACGCAGGATGCAGAATAAACCACTAGTTATTCAACCTGGTTCAAAGGGCTCCACTTGTCCTACTATACTGTGATTGTTACGATGAAAATCATTACTTACCATTATCATGCTTCCTTAGTATTTAATCTCAGGTGGAGGATTCGAAGGAAGGAAAACAGCTGGAAAATAAGATGTGCCCATGAATGTCAATATTAATAGAGAAAGGAAGAAAAGATACAGAGGATGGGAAGGGGAGTCAAAGAAGAGAGCAAGAGACGCCAGTGCCAGCAGGACCCCCAGCTCCAGCTACGGTGTCCACACTGGGACACCCAGGTGGCAGGGAGGAGACCACAAAAATCCTCTCTGCACTTTTGTGGAGAGACTCCAGTGACAGTTGATCTTTCTTATGAAACGTTAAGTTTTAAAAACTTGTCAACACATACTTGTATTAGAGAACTTGTGCAAAAGACAGAAACATAAACAAGAAGAGTCCTCCTGTGATCTTAGAAGCCAACGGCAATCAGTCCCTGTCATGTTTTGGTTGCATTCCCTTTCGGTCTTTTTTCTGATTGGGGTTTTTCTTCTTTTCCAACAAGGCTGTGATAATGCTCTAGAGAGAGTTTTGTACCTCACTTTTTAGAAAGGAAGAGCATTGGTAATGAACCTTTCCCTACATGTATTTCCATTTTAAGAAGAAAGGGGTTTATTTCCAAAGCTTCGTGGCTCACAGACTCCTCGCACGGAGTGGAGCAGCAGGTGACAGTCTGGGCTTCCAGGGCGCACATGCCTGAGACATGGAAGCAGTAGTAGCGGCAGAGGACCTGTTCCTCGGAAGCCAGTTCATTTGCGGGAACCCAAGCTATGATGGGGGACCCTTGTACAGGAGGGAAAGAATGGAAGTGGCCCTAGAGAGCCTGTCTGAAGGCTAGAGCCTTCAGAATGAAATCTTAAGGCCAGTTAACATGCCATTGGATGAATACACCAGCTTTTACTTAACTTTTCCCCCTACTGTCAGATTTTTAGATACAGCCATTTTTTAAACCATTACAAAGAATGCTGTAGTGCCTGTTTGTGGCTTCCCCCTTTTCATTTTCTGCACTTTTAAAACTAAACAACATACATTTCATAAGGAAAACTCAGAGAGTACAGAGAGTCATAAGGAAGGAAATTTAAAATGCTCATCATCCCCCCACTGGAAGCAGAAGTTTTCATTATTGTTAGGTAGACACAGTTGGGGGCACCCTGCCGCAGTGATGGTTAGTGTCAATCTCTTCATGTGTGCTCTTCCCAACTTCACTGTGGGTCTGGGCACATTTTTTCCTTATAAACATGAACTACTACTGGGTATACAGTTCTGTATCTTGCTTTCTTCACTTAATATTTCGTGGTCTAAAACTTCCATGCCTAGGACAGGGATCCCAGAACCATTTTTAACAACTGCACCGTATCCACTTATAATGTATATAAGCCCATCTTGTTTCTCCGGTCAATCTAGACAGAAAGTAAACAATATGCGTGAATCATGGCCACCTGAAAGTCAGGCAACACTGAGAGCAAGTCAGCCCTTCCTTTTGTTTGCTTCCTGGTCATTTTCAGAAAGGAGAAGAAAGAGCTGCAAGTTAGAATTTCAGGGGCAGAACTTTTCATCATTCTCAGTACTGACTGATTAGCTTAATGAGTTGGTTTTGGGTGGCTTCCCCTACCTCTAGAGAAAAGGGTACTTGATAGTTCCTGCCCACACAGCATGAATCGTACAGTAAAATTCCTGCTGGTGGCCTCCCTTGCTGTTGAGGTCATTGAGAAGCTTTTGAGACCTTGAGAGCCCCTTTCTTCTTGAGCTGGGAACGCACATTGTTTCCGAGGTTGGGTCTGCGTGCGATAATACACCTGACCTCAAGCCAACCTTATCCCAGACATTAATGACCACCTACAATTGATTAAAACGCTATCTCCTCAAGTGCCACATCCCGCGTGCTGCCGCCTCCTTCCAGCCCATTACTTCTGCCATGGCTGGTCATCGTCCTCTAATGGCCACTTGTGTCAACATGGGCATGAGGCTTGATGACAAAGCAAATGTTAGTGTATTGATTGGACCGGCCTCTCTAGGGTTTCCCAACACCAGCTCCTGGCGTGTTGCTCTCAAAGCCACTGATAATGGGTGTTACGATGAGCACTCATCCCAGGGCCAGATCTCCCTGTCTGCTTTACAGAATAATCAAAGCTAGGTTTCAAAATATCACTAACAATGATTCCTGTTACTATTCTATCACCAGCAACTACCATATTAACGCCAGTTTTACAAATAGTACACATAGGCCCTTACATGCAGTATTTTCAGAACTTGCAAAATCTTACAGGGTAGGTATGAAGGTATGAATCATAACTATATCATAGGTGGAGAAATTGAGGTTGGAGGAGCTAAATAACTTAGCTTTACTCCAGCCTGGTAAGTGATGGAGATGGAATGGGTATCTCCCCAAAACCTAGAGCTTCCCCACACAGCCCCTCCAAACTCTGGTACAGTACTGGTGTTAATTTTCCATCCCATTCATTAGCTGGAAAATCGGGTCTCCAGCTTCTTAATTAAAGACTTTGCATTGAAGACGTTTTAGGCAACTGGCACATAATAATGGGTCACTATCATAGTGTCCAAGTCAAAGGCTAGAAATTGAGGCCCCAGAGATGAAGTAACTTTCTCAGCTACGGAAAATCAATAGAGAAGGCAGCGTGGTGACTTGCAATGTTTCCACACTTGTGTCATGATAAAAATCACCTGGAGTGGCTGTTAAAATGGTGATTCCTAGGCCATGCCCTTTATCTACTGAGTCATAACTGCTGCAAAGAACTCTGGCCTGTGGATTCTCAATGTGCACCAGTTTCTGTGAGATGGAGAATGTCTATTACCACGCTTCTGCCTTCTAAATTTCTGCAAATGTAGCTCAGTGGGGAAATCAAAACTGCATCTGGAACCCTGTTGGTGCAGGTACCTCCCAGGCCCCCAGCTCCTCCAACCCCAGGGAAAACAAAGGAGCAGGAGTATTGCTCACGACACCATCTTTTCCTCGGTGGGAAAGATTCATTTACTTGAAAAGAGACAAAAAGGATGGTACAAATCCTCAGAGAGGTCTGGTTTAATTAGGTTCATTTGTTAAGTACTTATTGCAGCGAAACACTTTAAGTTAGCGCGGTTTGTTTCTTTTAATTATTAATTTTTACATCGCTATATAAGCTCATAATATAAAGAGCAAAGTAGGTTTTGTGGTGAAAGGGACGAGCGTTCATTGTAACGCACTCATGGTGATCTGACAGCATCACACCAGGAGCTGGTGTTGGGAAACCCGGGGACCTTGCCACTACGGCATCTCTGAGAACAACAGCTCACAAATCCAGCATGGATGAGTCCTCACAGGTTTTGTCTACACTGCACGTCCCCACCCTCTTGGCCATCCCTGGCTGATATATGGGAGAACCCAGTTTTGGCTATGGCCATCATGTTCTCTGCCCTCGAACTAAGCGGCTGGACCTTGGGCTGCTAAGTCACGGACAAGTCAGTTCACCAAAGAGGTCGTCAGCAAACCTACTGCTGAGTCCACAGACCTGTCCCTGGATCTTGCCCTTCTCCAGCCTTGGGTTGGCTGTTCCTTTTTACTCTGCGGGATCCAGCAGTATTTACACGGTAAGTACTGCTTTTGTCTCATTTGACACCCTAAGAAACTTAATATGATGGAGATTTAAAAAAAAAACAAACAGCAAATGATTTACACAGTGAGGGTTCAAAGAGACGCTATCATACAGTCAAGGTTACCAGCCCTGTGTCTGCGCAAAGTAGGTCATCAGGACACGCAACACGTACCTCGTCTCCCTTCCCCCTTTCCTTCTCTTGGGTACCCTACGCGGGAGAGACACACTCATTACCACAAGAATGCCCTGGAGTGTTGTCCTATTGCTTCAGGAGCCCACAGCCCTCTGCCCATCTCATCTACATACTAATGCAATTTCTCAGTATGATATATCATAAGCGTGGCTAAAAATCCTGGAAGATTTATTAAGTTCCCTAGTTCTTATAGATCAGGGAAAATTTTTTATAAATTCTTGCTTTTGCTAAACACTTTAATATGCCATCATCTAGGCAACAAAATTTTCCTCGATTCGATTTTAAGGCTAATCTGGGGAAGAACTTTCCCCCTTCCTCTCCAACACTATTAGGAAAGGCCATAAGTCCTGATCAAGAACATTTGCTGGTGCCTCACAGGGAACTTCAAACCTGATTCTGTTTTGCAGCAGTACTGGGTCCTACTTTCTGCCCCAGACCTGATGTCTTGTTGAGGTGCTTGAGGCTACTAGGGGAAAGAGCCCTCAATCACTTTGGGGTCCTGGTACTGGCCATACAGAGAGGCCCCCACCAGGGAACACTGACCCTGGAGAATGAGTCACTCATCTGGTTCTTACCTTCAGCCGTGTAAGCTCAGAGATTGAATCTTTTCAGTCCCAGAAGTTATTGATGCTTGAATAAACATAACCCACGCGGGACCTGAGAACAAACCAGAAAGAAAATTACTAATTTCAAGCAGCCTGGAGGTTGGCAGCAGTGGGGTGAGAACATTCTCTCCTGGGAGGCATTGCTCCTCAGGAAGCCAGGTTATCCGATGGTGCCTTGGTGAACATGAACTCAGAAAGTGAAATTTTAATGGCTCCAGCCTCTCTCTTGGGCAGTGGGTGGGCAGACCCCACCAATGTGCAACTTCTGCCTCTCCTTCAGGCTTCCCTGTTTCATCAGCCTTCACCAAGGGACCCATTCTCCCTGCGAAGGAGTGATTCCATTGTGGGCCTGGGGCCTCTGCATTTCTGTTCACTTGATCACGAGCTGATTTTCTGGGGTAAGTCTCAAGACATCCTTAATTCCTTCCTTCCCATGCTCCCTGGGGTCTCTCTCTCTCTCTTTTTTTTTTTTTTTGCTGCACCATGTGGCACATGGGATCTTAGTTCCCCAACCAGGGATGGGACCTGCACCCCCTGCAGTGGAAGCCTGGAGTCTTAACCACTGGACCACCAGGGAAGTCCCTCGGGGGTCTCTTTTAGTCACCATGCAGATAGAATCTTGGTTTGGACTGGACTTGAAGGTGGGCAGGAGGGAGGAGTTAAGGCTGACTCAGGTCGTAGGTTTGGGTGGCAGGCTGGGCGGTAGCACCATTCTGAGCAGTGTGACAACAGTCCCTGTGTATGGAGTGCTATGCTGTGGACCTCAGAATCATCATCTCGCTTAATCTTCTCAGTGTTCCAATGAGGAAAGTACCAGGATATTTCCCACTAGGCTGAATGGCAACTTTGATAAATTCACTTCTTTTGTTTAATCATTTCATTTTAATTGAAGTTTTCATTATGTCTTTATAGCAGCATTTAAAAGGAACATTCAGAGTGTCCTTGCTCCCATTTCCTGCTGCTGCTGTTGGAGCCTAAGGGTGGAGAGGGGGAGGGGGAGGGAAAGGAGAGTAATATATTCTTTAATAAGGAGAATTCTTATGAGCGTATTCTTCATTCATGCTTTCTTATTCATATGGATAATGTATTTATGAGAGTCTTCATAATAAAGAACACAGTCTCATGAATGTATTCTCTTTATGCATCGCCCCCAGTCCCCGCCCCAGCCTGCCTCTCTTTAATCCCCTTTCTCCCCTGTAATCTTCTCCCCCACTTGGTGCTCCAGTCTCCAGCTGCAGCAGTGGAGAGCTGGGGAAGACAAGAGCTAAATATCCCGTAAAATCCTGATATGGGGACAAGACAAGAGCTGATCAACGGAAACAGGATACTTCAAAGAATCAAATGATTTGGTGACTCGCTCATTTGGCAGACTGGCTCTCAGTGTTTGGGGCGAACTGAGCATTTGACTTGCCTTTTGCCTAACTGCCCACGTTAAGTGACCTGGAGTCCTTTTCCAGATGGGGAAGCAGAGGCTGGGGAAGTTAAGGAAGCTGCCTGAGGTCACAGTAACTCGTGTGAGATCCACAATTTTAAAAAGGCTCATTCGTGGGTGTTGGTGTCTTTGTGCCATTCAGCAGGATAAGAGCACAGGAGAGAGGACAGTAAACCTAGGATGGTTTCCTGGTGTCTCTAAAGAACCGAACTGGGGAAGCTGATTTTCTTTTTTAAACAGTTAAAGAGGAATTTGTTTATTAATTTTTAAATGGATAATAGAGAGTATCAAATAACCATTGCATTGAATTCATCTAAAGAAGTTGATTTTTAAGTGTCAAAACCTCAAATGCCTACAGAGGCCAGGAAGGTGAGAAAACAATTGCGGGGGTAAAGGAATTAGAAAAATCTAATGCACTCTAAGAAAAAACAGAGTGCAAAGTGTGATGCTACCTGGCTCCTGTCACTTGGCACCAATGATAGGGAGGCATTAGAGATGGGTGGGGACTGCGGTGAACAGAAGAGGGAGCTGCCATCAGCATTGTAGATCCTCTGATTATTCACAAAGAGCTGGAAATCTTGATTTTGATATCAAATCTCCCAAGCTGTAAGTGTAACTTCAAATTACTTTTAAATACCGTGTAGGCCAATGTAAGCAAATCTGCATGCTGGATCTGGTCTATAAATTTGCAGCCTTGTCAGTTGGTTGGCATGGAATCATCACCAAGTCTGGAAGTCGAATCAACACCATGGATTCCATGTGGCTGTGGGAATTCTGTAAATTCTGATTATGATAAAGAGTAGATAAAACGGTCAAGAAATGACCTCAATACTTACAAGAATACCATTTTACCACTCAAAGGAAATCAGTTTCAAATATATCACCTTGTACATGGAGTGAAGAATTTAAAGAGCAAGCTTTGGAACTTGAGAAATCTGGTGCTGAATCCCAGCCCTACCACTTAACCACTGTGCAGCCTTGAGCACATCAACTAACCTCTCAGTGCCTTTGTTTCCTCATATCTGGATTCTTGTGAGGCTTCAATGTAATAAGATACAAAAATCAAGATAACTGGCACATGGGAGATTCTCGGGAAATGGTACTTGCTAAAATAGCAATAGTGATTGTTATCATTGATAATAATGATTATCATCAGTACCTGTATTTATAAACTCTGAGGAAAACTCTAATGAAACTTGTGTTTTAAAAGCTCCTTTTTTTGTTTTTCGGCCTCAGCACGCGGCATGCGGGATCTTATTTCCCTGACGAGGGAACAAACCTGTGTCCCCTGCAGCGGAAGTGCAGAGTCTTAACCACCGGAGGGAAGTCCCCTAAAAGCTCTTTTCCTGGGTGATTTTTCCATGAGAAGGGCGAGGCGTTTTGATGTTACTTTCTCATTTCATTATACTTGCATTTGGAAGTCACAAAGTCTCTGTAATTCTGTCTGCAAAGCATTCAGGGAACCCAAGTAATCCGTTCAAATCCAAACCGGGTGGGAATTTCTGACACTTGACTTAGACAGCGTAAGGCATCTCCAGATACTGTTATCCACTGGCCTTTGAGGGAGGCTGCGCCTTGAGAGGATTCACACAGAATTCAGCCCGTTTCTCCTGCACAGGGCTCCTTAATTCTGTTCTCTGCCCCTTCCATGTTGCCCATCTCTTATTGTGCTATTCATCTCAGCCCAGTCTGCAATCACTGTATTCGATGCGAGAAGGGGTTGTCCTCCAGGCAGTCCTCCCAGGACCTGCACACACACACACACACACACACACACACACACACACACACCACACACATGCACACTCTCTCCCGCTCTCATGCTTGGGGTGAATCTAAAGAGCTGGTACTGGAGGGGGAAGGGTGAGCTGTGACAGGGCGAGAGAGAGTCATGGGCATATACACACTAACAAACGTAGTAAGGTAGATAGCTAGTGGGAAGCAGCCGCATGGCACAGGGATATTGGCTTGGTGCTTTGTGACAGCCTGGAGGGGTGGGATAGGGAGGGTGGGAGGGAGGGAGACGCAAGAGGGAAGACATATGGGAACATATGTTTATGTATGACTGATTCGCTTTGTTATAAAGCAGAAACTAACACACCATTGTAAAGCAATTATACCCCAATAAAGATGTTTAAAAAATAAATAAAAAAATAAAGAGCTGGTACTGAGTGCTGAGTGAGGGTATGTGTGGGAAACAGGGACCCTTGTGTTTTGAAAAGACTGAGAAAATCTCTCAACATAGTCCCAGGTCATCCCGGCAGAGAGAAAGCTAACCTGCCTCACACTGTGGCTAGTGCCCAGGAACACAAGACTTGGGGCTCCAGGACAGTTGATGACAAATGTCCAGGACCCCTCACCTCATTCCTGGCTCACTCCTCACCTCCCAGGGCCACCTGCACCAGCTCCTGACTTTTAGGTTTCGCATCCTAATTCTAGCCCAAGCTCAGACCTGATAGGACAGATCTGACTTCTCCTGATGAGCTGTGTTGCCTTGTAGCAGATACTGTGGGTGGCTTGCCCTGACCATTCCCATCCACGTGGACCCCATGATGTCCCCAGCAGCGGCGACCTGCTGCCCAAAGAAGGCTTTCTCTGGCTACTTACGCCCACTGAGCTGGCATAAGGAGCAAGCTGTGCTGGGAAATTAAGCCCAGTCCCCCGGCAGCCCTCAACCAATGGTGGATGGTCACTGGGGTGGATAAATATTCCAACTTCCTCACCCTTTCCTGGAGGGACAATCTGAGGTGTGTTCCACCTGCCTTCCAGAGGTCCCAAAGGGGTTGAACTCCAATTGCTCACAGGGGTAGGCTGCACATTAAAACATTCCCTCTCCTGACTCACTTCCCCACGTTCATCCTGGTGTTCCCTAAGATCACCTCCCAAATAAACTCCTTGGCCCAGGGTCTGCTTCTGGGGAGCCCAGCCTGAGACCGCCCTCTTTCTTATTCTACAGAGTAAGATAATACTCACTGACCACCTTTATTCACCTCACGTCAGCTCCCCAGGGTGAATGTTTTTAATACTCCCACTTTTCAAGTGAGAAAATGAGGCCACAGGACCAGCAAGCGGCAGAGGCAGAATTTGAACTCAGATCTTTCTGGCTCCAACAGTCCTGCCTGTCCCATCACAAGACACTCACCTGGTTCCTTCCATCTTGGATGTCTCTCCTGCCTGTTCAAGCCTCAGCTACCAGGAAACAAGTGGGCATGGTTGACCAGTTACTGTGATACCAATTATCACCACAAGTAAAGAGCAGGAAATTGTAATTCAGGAACCGAGTGTACCAAGACAGCTGGCTCCAGCCCACAGAGGCAGGCAGCACTATTATTTTGAGAATGCTCCTGGGCACGGAATAGCAGCCTTTGTGTCTGTGGAGGTTGGCACAGGGATGCTGATGCCCTCCCCAGGCTGTGTAGGAAGACCCAGTGGAAAAACCCAGCTTGGACCCTCTCTTGTCTGTCACTCTTTGTAAGAAATAGAGGACAAACACTCTGGAGTCTGCGCTTCTACTTCCCATGCTTCCCTTTATTTTCTGTGTGAATTTTGGTTTCTTGCTTCCCCACTCTGGACCTTGGTTTCATGGGTTCCATGTGCTGAAGCTAGGAGCGCAGGCCACCATGGTCCCCTCAACTGCAGCAGAAACGTTTGAGTGAATTCTGTGTTGGGTGCTCCATTCGGATGTCTTCCCATAAGGTTTGGCCCGTGGCTGACCCCAGACCCAACTTCATCCTTGGACAGGGTAAATAAGATCATAGCCATGTCCCACCTCAGGATAGAAGGAAGCACATCACTGGCCCCAAACTTATTTGTATTACGTGCTTATTCTGACCTGAGATTCTAGAAAAGGTGGACATTTGTTCATGCCTGCATTCAAACAACCAAAAGCTCTTTGGAGTATACCTTTGTTCTTGGCTCTGAGCTTGACACCATGGATACAAAAATAGATACTACAAGACCCTTAATCCCAAGCGTCAGTGGCACCCCAAATGCCGCTGGAAAGTGACTAACAGGGATGAATGTGATGGAAAAGGTCTTGGGCTCCCTCTGCTCCCCCTGAGTGTTGGTCTCAGTGAGTCCACCCTGGTAAGGGAATAAACCATACAGCTCGTAAAGGAAGGTAAGCTGCCTCCGGACTAGGGGCAACTGCTTCCAGTATTGCAGAGGGGAGAGGGGATGCCCGGAGAACCTAGACATGGTGTTTGGGTGAAGTCCTGAAAGGTGCACAGGACTTCTGCCTCTGGAGATGGAAGAGGATGACCCAGGCAAAGCAACTGTGTACAAAGCCCCCTGACATTGTCCAGGGCACATACTGTTTCAGTTGGAAGCAGCAGAGGCCATTGAAAAGGAAAGGATGGTGGGGAAAGGCTGGAATGGAGCATTCAGATCATATGATAGAGCTTCTGATTTCAGCCCGAGGAGTGGGCAACTCTGCAGAGGAGACTTGGCCCATGGGTTCTACAATCCGGACTGTGTGACAAGCCACAGAAATCAATTCCAACTAACTTTAGCAAAGAGAAGAATTTATCAGGAGGATATGATGAAGCTGGCAGAACTGAAAGGAAAGCTGACCAACCAGACCTCAGAAAATGCAGGAACCAGAACATCTAGAAGAAAATTGTGGTAGGAGTAAAGAGCAGTGTATTAGTCAGGTCTTGCTGCAATAAAGCTGCTCAACAAACAGTCCTCGAATCTCAGTGACTCACAACCTTTAATTTTTCTTGTTCTGGGCATGGGGGTTGGCTGGGATGGCTCTGTTTCAGGCTACAGCTAAGTTCAGGTTGTGCAATACACACCTTCTCATTCTCATTGGACCTGGGACTAGCCGGGGCTTGTCTTTGCATAACAGAGAACAGAAGAGCGAGACCAACCACAGAAGGACATTTGAGACCTCTGCTCCTGTCAAGCTCAGTAATATTCTGTTGGCCAGAGCAAGTCCATGGAGAAAGAGAAGGAAAACTAAGAAGGTGGGACTCCATGAGGGGTGTGGGTATGTATGTGGGGGAGAGGAGGGTGGTTTTTCAAGGAAAGATACTATAACTACCAAATAGGGGCCGTTTGTCTGTAGGATTACACCACCAGCCAGAGCCCCCGACTCTCCTCAGAACTCCACTTCCTGGGGAATGCCCTGGAAGTGCTAAAATCCCCCCCCTAGCCTCATGGTATGGGAGACCCTCAGGTGGCTTTACACATTACTGCTCAGACCCAGGTGATAAGGCTGGACCCCCAGGAAGCAGCCTTCATGTCCACATTCTTTTTTTTTTTTAAGTATTTTTTTAACATCTTTATTGGAGTATAATTGCTTTACAGTGGTGTGTTAGTTTCTGCTTTATAACAAAGTGAATCACTTATACATATACATATGTTCCCATATCTCTTCCCTCTTGCGTCTCCCTCCCTCACACCCTCCCTATCCCACACCTCTAGGTGGTCACGAACCACCGAGCTGATCTCCCTGTGCTATGCGGCTGCTTTCCATAGCTATCTATTTCACGTTTGGTAGTGTATATATGTCCATGCCACTCTCTCACTTTGTCACAGCTCACCCTTCCCCCTCCCCATATCCTCAAGTCCATGCTCTAGTAGGTCTGTGTCTTTATTCCCATGTTACCCCTAGGTTCTTCATGACTGTTTTTTTTTTTTTCTTAGATTCCATATATATGTGTTAGCATACGGTACTTGTTTTTCTCTTTCTGACTTACTTCACTCTGTATGACAGATGGTCACCTTATCTTTGATAAAGGAGGCAAGAATATACAGTGGAGAAAAGACAGCCTCTTCAATAAGTGGTGCTGGGAAAACTGGACAGCTACATGTAAAAGTATGCGATTAGAACACTCCTTAGCACCATACACAAAAATAAGCTCAAAATGGATTAAAGACCTAAATGTAAGGCCAGAAACTATAAAACTCTTAGAGGAAAACATAAGCAGAACACTCTATGACATAAACCACAGCAAGATCCTTTTTGACCCACCTCCTAGAGAAATGGAAATAAAAACAAAAATAAACAAATGGGACCTAATGAAACTTAAAAGCTTCTGCACTGCAAAGGAAACCATAAACAAGACCACCCTCGGAATGGGAGAAAATATTTGCAAACGAAGCAACTGACAAAGGATTAATCTCCAAAATTTACAAGCAGCTCATGCAGCTCAATAACAAAAAAAACAAACAACCTAATCCAAAAATGGGCAGAAGACCTAAATAGACATTTCTCCAAAGAACATATACATTGCCAACAAACACATGAAAGAATGCTCAACATCATTAATCATTAGAGAAATGCAAAACAAAACTACAACGCGATATCATCTTACACCGGTCAGAATGGCCATCTTCAAAAAATCTAGAAACAATAAATGCTGGAGAGGGTGTAGAGAAAAGGGAACCCTCTTGCACTGTTGGTGGGAATGTAAGTTGATACAGACACTATGGAGAACAGTATGGAGGTTGTTAAAAAACCATATTCTTTTTTTTTCACACCTTTTATTTTATTATTTTTTTAACATCTTTACTGAGTATAATTGCCTTACATTGTTGTGTTAGTTGCTGCTGTATAACAAAGTGAATCAGCTAAGTGTATACATATATCCCCATATCCCCTCCCTCTTGCGTCTCCCTCCCACTCTCCTTATCCCACCCCTCTAGGTGGACACAAAGCACGGAGCTGATCTCCCTGTGCTATGCGGCTGCTTCCCACCAGCTATCTATTTTACATTTGGTAGTGTATATATGTCCATGCCACTCTCTCGCTTTCTCCCAGCTTACCCTTCCCCCTCCCCGTGTCCTCAAGCCCACTCTCTACATTTGCGTCTTTATTCCTGTCCTGCGCCTAGGTTCTTCAGAACTTTTTTTTTTTTAGATTCCATATATATGTGTTAGCATACGGTATTTGTCTTTCTCTTTCTGACTTACTTCACTCTGTATGACAGTCTCTAGGTCCATCCACCTCACTACAAATAACTCAATTTCGTTTCTTTTTATGGCTGAGTAATATTTCACTGTATATATGTGCCACATCTTTTTTGTCCATTCGTCTGTCAATGGACACTTAGGTTGCTTCCATGTCCTGGCTAGTGTAAATAATGCTGCAATGAACATGTGGTACATGACTGTTTTTGAGTTATGGTTTTCTCAGGGTATATGCCCAGTAGTGGGATTGCTGGGTCATATAGTAGTTCTATTTGTAGTTTTTTAAGGAACCTCCATACTGTTCTCCATAGTGGCTGTATCACTTTACATTCTCACCAACAGTGTAGAAGGGTTCCCTTTTCTCCACACCCTCTCCAGCATTTATTGTTTGTAGAGTTTTTGATCACGGCCATTCTGACCGGTGTGAGGTGATACCTCATTGCATGCCCACATTCTTGAATGAAGCTTTGAGCCCTGTGGCTCCCAAGTATTGACCACTGGGGAGCACCAAGCGTTCCAAGAGCCTCAGCTACCTGTCTCAGATCACTCAGGGGTTGCGGCACCCAAGTTGAAAATACTGAGCTCCTGGTCACCCCTCAGAGTGGGGATCAAAGCTCCCAGAGGTTGTCCCTGAAGCCACGCCCCACCCCAACTCTGCCTCAGGACTCAGTGAGCCTAGGGTTCCCCTGGGAAAACGATCTTGGCTCTTCCTTCTCACGCAGTGCTGTGGCTCTGGCTGCTCTCAAGTTCAAAGCTAAAACTTTTCATTCCAATTGGTGATTTTCCCCTCTTGGCCAGGCCACAGCTTAGGTTTCTATAAGCAGAGCGCTGGTTGCTAGGTGACAGCCTCACTCCCGGTTCCAGAGGCAGCCAAGGCAGATATGAACCTGAGAATCTGAAGCTTCCCTTTTCAAGACAAAATATGAAAACTAAAAGAGGAAATAAGACCCTAAATTAATTGGAGGGTTATGTAACAGCCAGACACGGTCCTCATGCCCTCCCCACCACCCTGCCATGACCAGAGGGATACATTTAAATGTATTTTTTTGAAATAGACAAAAAAAGTAGGAAGTTGAACTGATAAATATAGTTGGGTCTTTTGATCGGGAGAGGACATTTCTAATTACGTTGCTTTTCTAAGCTCCCACAATCAGATCTACACCTTCATTAACCACTGAGTCATTAGTGAGACTTATTAAAACAATTAGATCTGCAGAGAACTGCAGCCATAAGCAGTTCTGACAGCTGCACCAGGAATTTAAACTTTTCATTAAAATTGGATGGAGGGTCTTGCAAATCAATGCGGAATAGATGAGCATTCCAAGTGAAAAATGAGCAAAGAACGTGAATAGGCGATTCATAAAAGAACCACAAATGGCCAATAAACAAATGAAAAAAAGTCCCAATTCATTAGCAACTGAGGAAATATATTAAAACAATAACGAGAAAGCATTTTTTTTAGCCTATTAAATGGCAAGAATTTTAAAAATGATATTCTACTGGATGGTCAAATATACAGAATATCTGCTTTTTGGATACACTGTTGGAATGAGGATAGAGAAGACCTTTCTGGAAAGCAATTTGGCCACATATTGAAAATGGTAAACAGATAAGCATCTTTTGACAGAGTAACGTGATGTCCTTATTTACAAAGATGTTCGTTCATGCAGCAGCGTTTATAAAAAGGGAGAAATTTGAAAAAATATCTATCTAAAAATGGGATGTTAGTTAAGTAAAAAGAAAGCATTTAATCCTGCAAGCCATCCTTCCCCGGATGTGGTAGGAAAGTGTGCAGGGAAGAGGGGCCAGTTCTCATGAGTTGAGTGCACACATGTACCAGGTAAACTCCAGTTAGAATCAGGGCGGGACTCCTTGTCGCCTGGGTGATGGCTGCTTTAGCAGTTGCTTTTCTCTTTTGCTAAGAAACCCAGGGGATTGTAGAATGTGAGGTGATAACCCAGGGTGGGGTTCCTTCCTTCAACCTCACCCTTGGACGTGAGGCCCTGAAGATAAGCCTGCCCCTTATCACGGATTCATTTTTACTGTCTTTCAAGCCCTGGACTATAGGGCTACAAGCTGTTTGTGGGTGGTTGTTGAGTTGAGTGTTGATTTTGCTTTGGAGGAGCCATGTCCCTGCAATCTGCACATCGACAATCTTCATCCATAATGCATGAGGCTGGAGACCCAAACAAAGAGTACATTCATGCGATGGCCTGTGGGAGTTGATTATCCATACAGAAAAATGAGGAACACTTTCTCCTGGAAGAGTTAGCATTTATCATCACTGTTTCTGTCATCGTCCTAGGCTTTTATTTCTATGCAATTTTGTACCTTTCAGTGCACCATGATTAGAAATGAATCAAACTCAACTCAGCATATCAACCAGGAACAGAGCACCCCGAGGACTCAGAGGATGGGCATGTAGTGTGGTGGGAAGAGCACTGGTCAGGAAACTGGAAGATCCAGACCTGTCTCCAATTTTCTGTCCCTTACCAGCTTTGGGTGTCAGCTTGTTTTTGTTTTTAATTTATAAAATAAGATATTTGAATGATATTATATTAATCAAGTGTCTGGTATATCATTTATGTCAAATGTAGCTGCATCAATATTTATCCACCAAAACTCAGGCATAAAATGTAATTTTGTGTGTGTGTGTATGCATGTATCTGTGTGTGTGTGTGTGTGTGTTGTATGATATATATGAAAAATATATATGACCATATCTTGCTTCAGAGTCATTTCCCTCTGAGGGCAGAAAACATTTACATTTATCAATTAAAGGTAATGAACTCTTTTAATCAAATTCTTCTGATCTGAATGCCTCTTTTGTGTAAATATTCAGTTAATTCTAAGTTCAAACTTCATGTCTGGAATGACGATGCTTGCCTCTCAAGAAGTCTCCTTACCCCTTTTCCTTCCCAAGGAAAATGCAAATCAAAACCACAATGAGCTACCACTTAACACTCACTAGTGTGACTAATGACAGCTAACAAGTGTTGTTGAGGATGTGGAGAAACAAACCCTCAAACGATGCCGATGGGAACGTAAAACTGTGCAGGCTTTTAGGAAAACAGTCTAGCAGTTCCTCAGAAGGTTAAACATAGAATGACCGTATGACCCCCTAATTCCACTGCTGGGTATATACCCAAGAGAAATGAAAACATATGTCCACACAAACACTTGTGCACAAATGTTCACAGCTTCATCGTTTACAATAGCCCCAAATTAGAAACAACTCAAATGTTCATCAACTAATGAATGGATAAATAAAATGTTGTATATCCATCCAGCAGAATATTGTTAGACAATAAAAAGGAATATAATATAATACTGATATATACTACAATATGAATGAACCTTGAAAGCCTTATGCTAAGTGAAAGAAGACAGTCACAAAGGACCACACATTGTTTGATTTCATTTATGCGAACAGTTCAGAATAGGCAAAGCAGTAGAAACAGAAAGTAGATTGGTGGTTGTCTAGGGTTGGAGGTGGGAGCTCCGGGAAAGGGGGAATGACTGTTAAAGGATATAGAGTTTTGTTTTGGGATGATGAAATGCTCCCAATTGATTGTGATGATGGTTGAATAATTCTGTGAATAAATATACCAAAAACCATTGACTTATCAAGTGGGTGAACTTTAAGAGAGTGAGTTGTTTAATATGGGAATTATACCTCAAGAAAGCTCTTAAAAAAAGTGAAGAGTCGGTCTCTTACCTCTGATGTTAAGCTGGTAGAATAAAAACTTGAAACTGCTAGTGGTCATATTTGTCTATTTCTGAATGAAGCCAACACAAAGGAAAGCAAACACAAAAAAGGTAGAGAAAGTTTCCTGTAGATATTATCTGAGCCCCTGCTTCAGCCATGCCTGAAGCCATATACTCCCAGGACTTTTTTGGTTATGCCAACCAACTAATTCTTTTGTTTAATAAATTTTATTTTGAGTCTCTCTCTCTCTCTCTCATAATTGAAAATATCCAGACTTGTATAGCAAGATGGGCAATCTGTTTTTGTAGAGTTTACCTTGGCGATGATTCCAACTCTACTTTTGAACAGGACTTCCAGAATTTTCTCAGCTACATAAACCTCAGTGTGGGTAAGAGGTGGCCAATTCTGCACACAGGTGTGCTGGGCCCTGAGAAACATCTGTACTGAGTCCACTCCTCACCAGGGATTAGCATGGATGGGACCCCAGTGTCTTGGGGCTCATAGTCATAGGATGGCCTGTAACATGAGGCTGATTTTGCTGCAGGGGTAACTATTTCAATCTCCACAGCTTCTTACTTGAAAATGTCTCAGGACTTCCCTGGTGGTGCAGTTAAGAATCCGCCTGCTAATGCAGGGGACATGGGTTTGATCCCTGGTCCGGGAAGATCTCACATGTCACAGAGCAACTAAGCCCCTGCGCCACAACTACTGAGCCTGTGCTCTGGAGCCTGCGAGCCACAACTACTGAAGCCCGTGCACCTAGAGCTCATGCTCCGCAACAAGAGAAACCACTGGAATGAGAAGCCCGCGCACCGCAATGAAGAGTAGCCCCCGATCAGTGCAACTAGAGAAAGCCCGCACAGCAACAAAGACCCAACACAGCCAAAAATAAAATAAATAAAATAAAATAAATAAATAAAATAAATAAATTTATTTTTAAAAAAGAAAGAAAATGTCTCAGATGCTCAGACATAAAGTGTAGAGTGAGCGAACTCATTAAAGCCATGGAATACTTGAACTGAGGATAAAAAGTTACGCAAAACCCTGTTCGTTTCTGAAAAGCTATGTGAAATTTATTCAAGTTATTCAATTTAGCAAAAGCAAGACCATAAAAACAAACGTTTAAGCTGGAAGAAATCTAAGGCATTATCTGGCTCAGGAGCTTCTATTTTCAAAACTGAGTTAATGAAAAAAGAAAAATACTTTCCTTCCTGTACATTTGAAATAACAGTACTAAGCTCTGATTTCACTCCAGAGAAGTGTAGGGTGACATGGACAACCAGATCCACATGTTTGTCTGTCAAAGGTGCCATGGGTTGGCCATGCAGGGACCACTCAATAAGCCCATTTTCTTATTTAGACCAAACACCATCATCTTATTAAAATTCACTTTAGAGCAGATTTCATGTTAAAATTTAATGACACAGTTTGAGTTTGTCAGGAAGTGAGGATGAAGTAGATGTAGGGTTGCGGACCGAGGGGCAGTGGTCAGGCTCAGAAAGAAGGGCAAAAATGGACAGAAAAGGCAAGGTGTCTGAAACTCAGGAGGCAAGAGGAGTCCAAGGTCAGTCAAAGGTGGAGAAGAGAAAAAAAAAAAAAAAAAGATGGAGGAGAGGGAGGCACTAAATCAATCAGGTCTCCATCCAGGGCTCCAGCAAGAGCAGGGACTCGGGGTGCTGGGTGGGAGACTGGACAGCAAGAACCTAGGAGTTTGGACAAAGGTCTGGGTCAGCAGAGGTCAGGGAGGGGACAGAGCCTGGGAACCCAGTGGAGCTCAAGGCCAGCAGGAAGGGCTCACAGAGCTCCGCCCTTGGGCTGAGGGCTACCAGTCAGGGCAGGCGTTCCTGGCTGGGTGGGGGGTCAGGGGCCAGTTCTTCCTGCACCCCAACCTGGCTCTCCCAAGGTCTCTTTTCCCACCTTGACCCGGCGCACTGTCCTCCAATGCTGGGCTCTGCTTGCTCTGGCTTTGGACCTGGCTCCTGTACTCAGAAGTTAGCTTCTGACCTCCAGACATTCACCCTGTCTGCCAGAGCTCTGGTCTCTACCATAACTCGCCCCACAGCTTGGAGCCAGAAACCCACCACTTATTCCCAGTCTCACTGTCACTGTCCTGTGGTGTCCCTTGTCCCTCCCCTCCCCCTATGACACCTCTGCTCCCACCAGACTGTCCCAGCCTCCCGGGCACAATTCCCTCCTCCCCAGGAACCTGCCCGGTCCACTGCAGCTTGAAGGAACAGTGCTCAGACCATGATCTGAGCTGCTCCTTTAGCCCTTAGATTGCCCGTGAGTGTTAGTCATCTGATTTGTGCAAACGTCTTACCTCTCAACTAAAGTGAAAAGTCCCTGAAAGCAGGGACTTCCTCGCAGCCCTTATGCAATGCCAGATATACATGTCGTTGATGCCCAATGTAAGTTTCAGTTGAGTGAATGAGGCCTTTGCGTAAAGTTTTCTTTTCCGACCAGCTTCTCAGCCTGATTGCAGGAGGCTTTTGCTAACAAGCTGTTCTAAATAACGTTGGTTTTGTACTTCAGAATTTGGAATTGCTTATTGGGCTGTTGGTAAAAACCAAACCCAAGGGTGCCTTTTAAGTAAAGGACCCAATGTTTAAAGCTCACGGTGAAAATAAAATAATTACCCTGGAGGGATCTTGAAATCAGGGCTGGAATTTCAAATTGGTTATAATTATTTTCTGTCCAGCTTGAGAGCTCTGAAAGCAACTCAGAATTTCCCTTAAATATCATAAACAACCTCAAGTAAGGGAATGAAAGACTGTCCCTGGACCAGAGTCACACAGAGAGGGTTGTAAATGGGGACACCTGTATAGCTGGGCCAGGCGATTTACCTGAGCAACAGGGGGCTGCTTCCAGGCCAGGAAAGGGAAGAGAAAGACGGAAATGCAATGCTTGTTTTTGTAGAAAAGTGCCAATGAGTAAAATAAACATAAGTGAGATGATATTAGATCATTATTGAGAATTTTTGATGTTGATAATGGTATTGTGGTTATGCTTCTAATAAACGAATCTTTGTATTTTAGAGATATCTACTGCATGATTTACTAATGAAGTGATAAGCACCCTCCCTGGCATTTGCATAAAAATGAAAATAGATGCAAGTAATGGGTAAACGAGAATTTGTGTATACTGTTTTCTCTACTTTTATATGTATTTGAAATTTTCCATAATTAAGAAGTGAAAATGAACAATAAAATAGTCCTGAGCCATCCCAACTTGCTTACTGCTCTGGCTTCAGAATTTCTCCATGAGCTGACTGGGGGAGGTAGGGGGAGTGAGGGTAAGCTAAGGATAATTGTTTGCATAACAAGGGCACTCCTTTTACTTAGATGGTTTATTTGGAATGGCCTGGTGAGGGGCTGTCGGCAGTTATGGGAGAGGGGATGGTAAAGTCCCCCAAAGACTGGCTAATCCTAGGGACCTCCCAGTGAGTTTTTTCTTGAAGTCAGAAACATTCTGGAACGTGTGACCTGTTCCTGCAGGTTTGGGGACTTAGAGGAGGAAGAGAAGCAGCGAAACCACAACCGCTGTGTTCTCTGGCTGTAGAGGGACTGGGTCTACTCCTGTGATCTAGGCTGGTCTGGCTCTGTATGGCCAAGCCCTGGACTCAGAGTTCAAAGAGTATTTGAGGATTGATAAATTGACTGATTGACTGATCAATTGGTGATCCCTGTAACGCCAAGTTATTGGGAGGATTACTTGAGAGCACACACCTGGCCCAAGGCTAGGCACACTCAATAAATGGTCATCCTCTCCCTCTGATCCCACATATTATTTACCCCTTGCATACATCAAAACTGCACAGAACAGTGCCTGGAAACAGAATTTTTCTCATTTCCGTTTCCTTGCTTTGCTGTATTCAGGTTCTGAACTTAGTAATTCTTTACCAGCTTAAATTTTAAAAGCGTGGTTTTTGGAGAAAACTTCCTACCTAGATGCTGCCTAAACTCAGCAACCATGTATTCTTTCTCTAAAAAAAATACTATACACAGTTAAGCAGTCAGCTCAGGGTCCTGAAGATGCAAAGTGAGCACTATTCACTTATAATAAATACGGGAAAGGCACACGAAAAAGCCCACCTGTCATCACTCTGACTTTCACTCCTTTGTCCCCATGCTCAGTTGATTCTGTCTCCTGAACACCTCTGGAATCTATTCACTCTCTTCAATCTGAGGACCTTTTTTTTTTTTTTTAAATAAATTTATTTATTTATTTTTGGCTGCATTGGGTCTTCGTTGCTGCGCGCGGGCCTTCTCTAGTTGCAGCAAGCGGGGGCTACTCTTCGTTGCAGTGCGTGGGCTCTAGGCGCACGGGCTTCAGTAGTTGTGGCACACAGGCTCAGTAGTTGTGGCTCGCAGGCTCTAGAGTGCAGGCTCAGTAGCTGTGGGGCATGGGCTTAGTTGCTCCGCAGCATGTGGGATCTTCCCGGACCAGGGCTTGAACCCGTGTCTCCTGCCTTGGCAGATGGATTCTCAACCACTGCACCACCAGGGAAGCCCAATCTGAGGACCACTGATGGTTAAGAAGTTCATCATCTCTCTCCTGGATCCTGAGAGCAGACTACAGCCTCGATACTTCCAAGTGAATGGATTTAAGGTATTTCCTTGAACAATGAGTGAATAGACAATCTCAGGAAGATAAGTAGGGGCAAGTCCATACTGAGAACTGGGTCTTTATCTATGCTCTTTACACTATCTTTGCAGGGAGGGGTAGGGGGAGGAGAGATAAGGTCCTTAGCCAAGAGAAGGGCACCATGGCACTGTTCTAGAAACCACAGACAACTCACCTTTGTCCTTGATTCCAGGTAGTCTCATATGGGTACATTAGCTCAGCACAACTTAGGAAACCTTACTTACAAAAAAATCTGGAAAATGTAGTTTTTAGTTTTTCAGAGGCTGCAGGACCAGAAGCCAAGCAGAAGAGGAAAGTGTGTGGTGGGTATTGAGTGAGTCCGTCTACAGTATCTGCCCCAGTGGCTCCCCAAACTCTTCCAGTGAAACTTTCAAGAAAAAAGGTAAGAGGAGAATCAAATAAATACTATGAAAGCTGTGACGACAAAGCGCCTAAAGCCACCCTCCATAATTCTAACATTTCTTTGACATCTCATATTTTATCTTAAAAATTAATGGTGAGATTGCCTTCTACTCCATAATATGTCTGTTTGTTTGTTTACATAAAACTGTGATGCTTTCATCACATAAAACTGGAAAAAATTCATATTTTAGATAAAAGTACCACTTTTATGTAACAGCTGCTCATACTCCTGGGATGCTGAGAAGCTCCACTGGGGTAGATTCACCTGCCCTGGCCTGAGAAGCTTGGGATGAAGCCAATATGACAAAGTTTGGCGACATGCCTGGAGCTCACCCAGGAGCTCACCCAGGTTCCAGCACCACCAGCAAATGAAGTTGAGAATTTCTCAGCGCTGAGGCTTCCTCTCTTACCTTCTGTAGGGTCAGGAACCAGGCAGGAGGAGCCCACGGGTGATGAGGGATACTGTTTAGTACTCCTTCTCAGAGGAGCTGGGGAAGGTAGAATAGTGTGGGTATTCTTATTAACTCTACTGCTTTCATGGGCAATTTCTCCTGTACCACACAGATCCCTATCAGTTTGCAGATAAATTCAACTTCTTTCCACCATGATGACTGCTTCCCATTTGTAATTCTCAAGCTCTTACCAGCAAAACATTTAACATTCTTATTAAAGCTTGTTTAAAGATGTCTTCCTTGGATAAAGTGGCAATTGCCAGGCATATGGTTGTGACTTGGAATCATCTATTATCTTATGATCAATGGGATTGATTTAGATTCTGAGCACTACGGATCTGAATGTTTTCCAGCCAACAGTAGCATCACGGAATGGCAACCAGGTCATCGTTATTACAATGGATGACGGAGGAATCCCTGACAGGAATGGGATTCGAGAACACCATGATTCCCTAGGGTCCTTCCTTTGCAGTCTTAGGATCATTAATGGGAAATAGTTCAGATCCTAATTTTGCAGTTTCCATTCCTACTCTGGGAGCCCAAGGACAATTTTGTCAATGCGGCCTAATTGCCTGCTTATACTTTTTACAAAGTATAACCTTGGATCAAGAGAATTATACGTATCCACTGCAGTCTCCTCATTTAAATCCCAAGAAATTCAAGAAAATGTATCTTTTAAAAATCCATAACTATTTTGGAAAACAAGAGATGATGCCATTAGTGGACATTGTGAGAGATACCTGAAAGTCAGAAGGCCAATGGGATCGATTTGAAGGAGGAAACCAAATTCCAAAATATGGAAAGGAAAGGACTCAAAAAGGAGGAAGGGATTCTAGGGGGAGCTCCGAGGTGGGGAGAGGTGGGTACAGAGATCTGAAGGGGTTCTGGCTGGGATATGACAGGAGAAGCAGATAGGTAGTTCAAAACATCTCCCACCTTCCACTGCTTATGCTACTAGTAGGTGACAGAAGTGTCAGCATTCAGGAGGGAGAAGGGAGTGTAGATGCTTAGGTCACCAGGCAGGCAGTATCCTTCCCGGCCAATGACTCAGAAAGAAACCAGTGGTCCCCACATCCAGAAATCTGGACTCTCCCCAGGCAGCTGTATGTCACCCATTGCCTGCTTCAGTGATGATAAACTGTGGCAAATAATAGCACACACACAGACAGGCTTTCAGGACAACTCAAATGCAAAAATGAACACACAGGGCTTCCCTGGTGGCGCAGTGGTTGAGAGTCCGCCTGCCGGTGCAGGGGACGCGGGTTCGTGCCCCGGTCCCGGAGGATCCCACATGCCGCGGAGCGGCTGGGCCCGTGAGCCATGGCCGCTGGGCCTGCACGTCCGGAGTCTGTGCTCCGCAACGGGAGAGGCCACAACAGTGAGAAGCCCAAGTACCGCAAAAAAAAAAAAAAAAAAAAAAAAAATGAACACACAACCAAAATTTACAAAACACCTGAAAAAGTCAAGATCACGTAAGAGAGCACTAATGAAGCAGAGAGAAGAATGAACACCCGAGGAAGCACAGTTAATCAAGAGAATAAAACTTCAGAAGGATGAGAGAGAATTCCACATTAAGCAAGAATAGGTTAGCTTAAAAACCAGCTTCAAGGGGACTTCCCTGATGGTGCAGTGGTTAAGAATCCGCCTGCCGATGCAGGGGACACGGGTTCGATCCCTTGTCCGTGAAGATCCCACATGCCATGCGTGGAGTAACTAAGCCCGTGGGCCACAGCTACTGAGACTGCTCTCTAGAGCCTGCGAGCCACAGGTACTGAGCCCGCATGCCACAGCTACTGAAGCCCGTGCGCCTAGAGCCTGTGCTCCGCAACAAAAGCTACCACGAGATGCCCACGCACTGCAACAAAGAGTAGCCCATGCTCGCCGCAACTAGAGAAAGCTTGCGCGCAGCAACGAAGACCCAATGCAGCCATAAATAAATAAATAAATTTATTTAAAAAATAAAAATAAAAAAGCAGCTTCAGGTGTTTAAAGGAATCCATCATATTTTCTTTCAGTACTTATGATTTCATTTTTTACATGTAGATCTCTGATCTATCTGAAGTTTATCTTACTATACATATGAAGTATAGGTCCAGTGTGATCTTTTCCCAAATGGCTGGCCAGTTGTCTCAAACCAGTTATTACACATCCCATTTTCCCCACTGATTTGAGACACCGCCTTTATCCTGTACTGGATTGATATATGTACTTGGGTCCTACTCCAGGTCTTTCTACGGTGCTCCATTGGTCTGTCTCTTCAGGCACCAATTAGTTTAAATATTGAGGATTTCTAGTGTGTTTTAATATATGATAAGGCTATACCATATTCTCCAGTATTTTTCTTTTTTCATGGTTTTCCTGGTCAATTTTGCCTTTTTGTTTCTCCATAGGAACTTCATATCTATCTTTGCAAGTTCCTGGGGGGCGGGGGTGGGGGGAGGAGGAAAGCTTTGTATTTTTGTAGAGACCACATTAAATTCTTTAAATAATTTGAGCAGGATTTAAATCTTTATGATGTTGTCTTCCTATCCAAGAATACGTTATATCTTTCATTGGTTTAGGCCTGCCTTTTTGACTTTCAGGAGTGTTTCAGAGTTTTGCACATAAAGGTTTACACATTTCCTGTTCAATTTACTTCTAGATATTTTATCTTTCTGATGCTAAAGTGCAGTGGCAACAATTTCTTTCTTGCCTTGTTCTTATCTTTAGCAGGAACGTCTTCAGTATTTCCCCATTAAATAAGAAGCTGGCTTTGGGTTGAAACATATCTATTTTATCAGAACGTGACCTAACTTTTGACGTATTCTTTAGCCAGCTGGAGAATGAGCAGAAATTGTGCCCCAGGATTGTGTAGAAGAAAGGCACATTTAGAGAACAGTCAGTAATTTAAAATCATTGTAAGTGGCAGGAGAGTAAGTTGCCTGTTACAGGAAAGGCAGGAAATGGGGATGGAGACCGTTAGAAGAAGATCATGAAGACCTCACAGGCTGTGCTGGGGAGCTTGGACTTCTTTCATAGTATAAAAAAACCACCAGGGCTTCCCTGGTGGCGCAGTGGTTGAGAGTCCACCTGCCGAGGCAGGGGACACGGGTTCGTGCCCCAGTCCGGGAAGATCCCACATGCTGCGGAGCGGCTGGGCCCGTGAGCCATGGCCGCTGAGCCTATGCATCCGGAGCCTGTGCTCTGCAATGGGAGAGGCCACAACAGTGAGAAGCCCGTGTACCGTAAAAAAAAAAAAAAAAAAAAAAAAAAAAAATTACAAAAAAAACCCCACCAAAAGGTGGTAAGTAGGAGAATGGCATGATCAGATTTATATTTTAGGAAGATTCTTCTGGAGGCAATGGCTGTTGATTTCCATTAACAAAACATTTCCAATACGACAGCAAATCAGACCAGATACGACCCCACTGGATAAGCCAGGAGGATGAACAAGATCGGTCCAGAAAAATAAATTGCAGCCGTGTCACTTTTTTTTCCTTTAATGTCTTAAAAATTATGGAGTAAGTAAATCTATTCGGGACTAAACGTGAAAGATATTTTCTTTTTTTTTTTTCCTATATTTTCAGGACATTTTCAGGTTTTTTTTCAAAGCCTGAAAGTCTTGCTGGGGAGATTCAGCTCCAGGAGGCTGCTGAATCCTCATCCGACCTCAGCGTGAGCTCGAGTGGGCAGACCTAGTCAGGAAGTGGCCCCAGTGGCATGGCAGGGCCCGAGGGACACTTACAGCAAGCCCCAGAATCCCTTCCTTTTGCTGAGGACATGACTCTCTTCTCTCCCTTTCTGTTTTCCTGAGTGGAGCGCTGGAAATAGTCAAGCACAAAGCACAGATAGTGGACAAAGAATATGATGTTTGCGTTCATGAGAAATTCAACCCTAATTATACCTCTGGGAGCCAGTGGGAGTTATTGAAACAGTGTGCCCAGAATGTTCATCTCGTTAATAGATGCTGGCCATGGGGTACTTATTTTCCATGCCATTTATAAAGCCTTTGATGGACAGAAAGAAGCTACTTGCATCAGTCCATAAAATAATAAGATATGAAGGATATTATAATTCTTTGGGGTGATTTTCTTTTAGTATCTGGTCTAGGAGAATGCCGTTCCTCCCTTCAGTGCAATTTCCAACAAATGCAATAGTCAGCTTAGCAGGAGCTCTCAAAATATACACACTAACTTTGGTTCAGACACCAGGGATGCATTTTGCTGCCATTTAAAAGTAATTATTTTCAATATGTTTGTGAAGGAAAGTCTTTAAATTTTATTTCTGACTCTCAATTTAGGAGTGATAGCTCCTAGATTGCAATCACATGGACTGACATACAGAAACCTTTCAATCACATGGTTTTGGACCCAACTGAAATGGGGAAAGCTCAAAGAAAGTTTTCTAAGGACCAAGGCAGACAAGATCCACTTATTCCAGCACGACAGCCAGCTTTCTGAAAGCAAATGAGCAGTCAGATAAGGTAAACACAAAAGAGTGAAAAGGGAAAACTAGCTGGTCCTTTTGTTAGAAGGACAGAGAATATACAAACAAGGGTTTTCAGCCTGAAACCAAGTTCAAGAACTCTACTTTAGCGACTTCCATCAATGCTTACGTATGTTGAACCATATGTAGCTCCTGACCTACAAAATCAGTCATTTTATACAGTTCAACCTAATGCTTTAGGAATAACATCATGTCCACACCCTAGAACTTGGCATAACCTGCCGTTGCTTTAACTCTAAAGCCTTAAACTACCTGACTGCAGCTTCCTGTCCTTCTAGACCTCTTAGGTCCTCCCTTTCATCACAAATCCATGTCTGCGGCCCAGACCAGTTTGCTAGTCTTCAGGCCCAATGGAGCCAAAAGTCCCCTGGGTGTCTCTACAAGGAACTCCCCCAGATACTTCAGTGTGATGGTTTAAGAAATATGTCTACAAATTCTTTGAAACTCTTCCCTTTAAGAGGTGGAGTCTAATTCTTCTCCTCTTGAGTGTGGACTGAACTTAGTGACTTGCTGTTACTTGCTGAATAAAATGAAGGAGAAGTGTGTAGCTTACAAAATTGGGTCATGAAGAGCCTGTGGCTTTTGTCTTGGTCTCTCTCATCTCATCAACTCAATTCATCTGTTTAGTTATTTTGAAAGTGGAGAGTGGTTCCTTCAGTTCCAATCAAGCTTTCAAAATCCTGCATCTTTGGCTAACATCTTGACCACAGTGTCATGACAGACTATAGACAGGCTTACCCAACTAAGAATGTCCTAAATTCCTGACTCACAGAAAATGTGAGATAATAAATGTGTGTTACTATAAGCCAGTAAGTTCACGGTAATTTGTTATGCAGCAGTAGATAACTAATACAACCAAGAATAAGAAGCCCGACTCCTAATTCACCATTGTATTGGTTTCCCAGGATTACTGTAGGAAATTACCACAAATTACCTTTCAACCCAGTCAGTCATTCCAGGAACCCAGGAATGTTTTAGACTCTTCTGTTTTGCTCACTCTGACCATCAGTTGGTTACTGAGTTTTGTCAACTTTACTTGCTAGACACCTCAGATCTGCCCCATTCTGTCCATCCCCACTGTCACTGTCTCAGTTGGGGTTCTCATTTCCTTGTAGCCAGATGGCTGGATTTGCTTCCCAAGTGGGCTCCTTCACTCCATCTCACTCCCCATTTCTTTGCAGCCAGAATGGTTTTCCTAAAGCTCACCATGTCACTCTTCTGCCTGCAAAATTTTGATGACCGCTTGTTTCCTCAGGAACTCTTTGGGTTAACCCTAAAACAAATCCATGATCTAGACTCACCTACCTCACCTCCTGCCATTTTTTACAAGCATCCTTGGCTTTAGCAATACCAAATTTGCCTTCAGACATCGGAAAAGCCAAGCTGTTTCATGCAGGTGCTGTTCTTTCCATCTAAAATGCCCATGACTTTCTCCTTTCCCACCTTTATCTAGCTACATCCAAATGTGTTTAAAATTCAGGTTATATTTCATCTCTTCCTAGAAGACTTCTCCAAGTCCCCAAAGGGATTCTGATGCTTCCCCCTACAGCCTCCCTGGGCAGAGGGTGTAATTCTAAATCCATCTTCCCCTTTAGAAGTGTGCTTCTGGGCTTCCCTGGTGGCGCAGTGGTTGAGAGTCCGCCTGCCGATGCAGGGGACACGGGTTCGTGCCCCGGTCCGGGAAGATCCCACATGCCGCGGAGTGGCTGGGCCCGTGAGCCATGGCTGCTGAGCCTGCGCGTCCGGAGCCTGTGCTCCGCAACAGGAGAGGCCACAACAGTGAGAGGCCCGCGTACCACAAAAAAAAAAAAAAGTGTGCTTCCATGAAATTCCAGGATAATGTCCATGTTCATCTACCCTTTTATCCCTAATGCCTGGCACAGTTGTTGCATGTGGTAGGTAAACAGTAAGAGTTTGCTACCTAATAAGTGACTGAATGAGAGCGTCAGGGAAGGCAACATTTATGGCATGATTATAGAGCCCTGATTGAAAAACAAATCTTCTTCTTTGATAATATAACTTCATCCCTTTATTTAGATTAACATGGTGGTACCTTGTAAAAATTCACCTTGTGTATTAACTGGGGCCCTGCTCGCACCTCTGACCACGGAGGAAAGGGACAAAGCAACAGGGAAACGTCACAGTCTTAATTACCTCCATGCCTGTCATCCAGGAAGGATGGGGTTAAGTTTCCTCATTCCTGAAACAGCCAAGGGTAAACAGACTGAGCTTGAGGGAATCCAAAAATCGTCCTCTGCTTCCAGAAGACATGCTAGTCAAATTAAATGGAGGCCTGAAGAGTGCTGCCAGATCTCTGTTTTAGAAAAGGAGGTGGTATCTCCTCTTCCAGCAGATGGAAGGCCTCTGCGGCCTGAGGGGGAGGGAGCATTTCTAAGGTCCATACCAGGGCTTCCCACAGGTGCATCTCCATGGCTACCTTTTCATTATCACCAGAAACAAGGGCCAGGCTGATGTAGACATCTGCCAGAGGGCAACTGGGATTTTCCAGATGGAACTGCCACACCCTTGATAGAGAATTCCCAGGAAAAGAGGAAAGGGGGCAGGGCTGGTAGAAGCGGTGACCTGAGGGCTTGACGGGCCAGCAGAGGGAACCGCCAACTAGCCTGAGAGAGCGGCCCAGGACACCAGCCTTGGGGAGCACGCTGGAGAAATGGGAAGATGGCTGGGGTAACAGGAGAGGATGGTGAAGCTCACCCAGCAGGACGGGCAGGCTAGGCAGTGTCCTTACACATCAGGAAGAGAGGCCAGGAAGGTGACAAGAGGCTGACAGGGAAAGGCTGGGCTAGGCAGGGCTGCAGAGTCCCAGGATCTTTATACCTGTCCCTGGGCCTTACAGAGGTGAGCATTGTTTTTCGGTCCCAATAAAGATGGTCACAAAGGATGCCCCTAGGTCTGAGCAGAGGGACAGGGATGTTTCCTGAGCAGATGGGGGGAGAAGTTAGAGCCTATAGGAAGATCCGCAGTGATGACCTTCAAGAATGGGGGTAGGAGAACACTGCAGGTGAGGGGCATTTGCATGCTCTCATTTGTGGTGCAATCTGTGATTCTTGAGTAAAAGAACTAAAACCTGCATGAGAGGGACCCCTCCAATTTCCTCCTTGCCTTCTAACCTTGTCCCTTTTTCTTATTTCTTTGCTATATAGCTCCCTCATGCTGGAAACCTTGACTAGAGGATAAGCCATGGCTTACAAAAATAATTCTTGGGATATACTATACTGATGATGGTATTGGGATTGCACTGATGACATGAGCAAGAGGCAGAAAACCAGGAGTGACTTTTAAACCATGAGTTGCTATTAAAGGTGAAAACTGTTGCCTAAACCCAAACCACATGTCCACGTGTTCAGCTCTCCCGTCCTATAAAAACCCCGACCGTGGTTTAATCCAGGGTCACCTGTCCTTTAGGTACTCTCTGATGTGCCTTAGTTGAATAAAGTCTTTAATTTCTATTTGTCACTTAAATAATTTTCTGATATTCAGAAAAATGGTCCTAGAATGTTATTTGGGTTGTCTGTCCCAAAAGCCACATTTTGGCAAGTGTCCAGTGGCATTCAGGGAGGGGATTAGCCTCTCTCTGCCATGGTTTTGGGCTTCATCTGACCTCACTTTGCCAAGCACACAGCTGTACAGGACGGGGAGAGTTTGAGGGCAAGCACGTAGGAGTTAGTGCAAACCAGATGGAACATAGCAGTCAGCTTACCCCGTCTCAGTCCATGTGCGAGGAAAGGAGGTGGGGTGGAGTAGGGGCAGGAGAGGGGAAGTTTAATGTCCTTGGGTGTGTGATAAGCATAAATTTCATCTTTTGAAATAAAGAATTCAAGAACTAGAACTTGCTTTGTATCCCATGACTCTACTTAATTTCTCACTCAAGTCCCCATTCTGCTGGGCTACAGGAAAAACAACCTCAGTCCTTCCTGGGAAACCCCACTCTCTAGGTGGTCCCACAATCCCCGGTCTTGCACAGTGCCAAGGCATTGGGGTAGGGGAACCCTATTTGGTCCTTAGTCATCAGTGCTCACAGGGAGTCATGACAACACCCGTCATCCTGAATTCCCAATTCCTTCAGGCTGGGCAGCTCTTGAAGAGAATTAGTACGTCTTTGTGAAGCACCAATTCGAGTGAGGTCAACATGATCTCCAGGCCAGGGGAGACCATCTCCTCTGGCAGAGGGAGGAGGTTGCTTTTGACAGCCAGGAAAGTTCAAGGGAATCTGGGGATTCAAGACTGTTGGGTTCAGCCACCAAAATGTTTCCCACCCAGGTGTCAAGCTCTCACTCTTTCCCTATTAGCTACTCATATAGTAAGTGGGATTGTTTTCTTAATTTCTCTTTCTGATAGTTCATTATTAGTGTATAGAAACACAACAGATTTCTGTATATTAATTTTGTATGCTGCAATTCTCCTGAATTCATTGATGAGTTCTAATAGTTTTTTGGACCACCAAAAAACTTAGGATTTTCTCTAGGGTTTTCTATATACAGTATGTCATCTGCGAACAGTGACAGTTTTACTTCTTCCTTTTCATTTTTAAAAATATATAAGAAAGATAAGAAGATATTGACATTCTTTAATCCAATAATCTAATTCATGGAATTATGCTTTAAGAGAATAATGAACTTAAAGGAAAAAGATCTATTCACGAAGAAATTAGGCCCTTACCTCCTTAAAAAAAAAAAAACACTGGGGCTTCCCTGGTGGCGCAGTGGTTGAGAGTCCGCCTGCCAATGCAGGGGACACGGGTTCGTGCCCCGGTCCGGGAAGATCCCACATGCCGCGGAGTGGCTGGGCCCGTGAGCCATGGCTGCTGGGCCTGCGCGTCCGGAGCCTGTGCTCCGCAAAGGGAGAGGCCACAGCAGTGAGAGGCCCGCCTACCGCAAAAAAAAAAAAACACTGGAAATAATATGAATGTTCAAGAGTAGGAACTCTGGGGACTTCCCTGGTGGTGCAGTGGTTAAGACTCACACTTCTAATAAAGGGGGCCCGGGTTAAATTCCTGGTCAGGGAAGTCGATCCCACATGCATGCCTCAACTAAGAGTTCGCATGCCACAACTAAGGAGCCCGCTTGCTGCGACCAAGACCCAGTGCAACCAAATAAATTAATTAATTAATTAATTTTTTAAAAAGTAGTAACTCTGGTTCATTCATTCCTCCATTCAATAGATGTTTACTTAGCTTTTACTATGTGCTAGACATTAGGTTAGGAACTAAGAACCTAAAAACAAATGTGGCATTTGCCTAGGGATCTGCTGGGGGGAACATGCAAACACATTCAGTTCACAATGTGAGAAAACCACAATGAGGATGATTTCCCATCTTTAATGATTTCTGTGTACTTCACCCCGTGCACCACGACCTCCCCAGATGAATTGATTTCCAATTCATTTGACATTAATTTCTAATGTAATTGCAATGTAGTTTTATAAAAGATAAACAAAATGATTTTTCAGGTAGCACATATCGATAAACCTGTATCTCTGAAATACTGAAGAGTCCCACGATATGGGAGATGATATTTGTTCAACAATAGAATTCGATCCATCAAGTTTTAATGGCCTGAGAGAAAATGTATGGGGGTAAATGAGCATGATTTACTTGTAGAGGTAAATCTTATCAGTTTTTTTTTAAATAAATTTATTTATCTGGCTGCATTGGGCCTTTGTTACTGTATGTGGGCTTTCTCTAGCTGCGGCGAGTGAGGGCTACTTTTCATTGCAGTATGCGGGCTTCTCATTGCAGTGGCTTCTCTTATTGCAGAGCACAGGCTCTAGGCACGAGCGCTTCAGTAGTTGTGGCCCACGGGCTCAGTAGTTGTGGTGCACAGGCTTAGTTGCTCGCGGCATGTGGGATCTTCCCAGACCAGGGCTCGAACCTGTGACCCCTGCGTTGGCAGGCAGATTCTTAACCACTGCACCACCAGGGAAGTCCAAATCTTATCAGTTTTTAATGATGCCTTTTTACTCTCTCTGAGCCTACAATTATGTCCCAAAGGTTGCTTACTTCATGGCAGTGGGGGGTCAAGTTTACACCATCACCAGGCCCAGGTTAGCAGTAGGGCAAGCACATGGGAGCAGGTGTGTGAATAGACCCATGTCTACATCAGAGGATCTGCTCATTGCTGACCTTTCTCAACACAAAGGCTTTCTGTTGATAATCTCAAAATGGAGCTTATCAAGTTAGGCTCAGACACTTTTAAATGTTCACTTGATAAGCTATTCTTCAAAGTATGTTTATGTAAAACACTGTAAAACTTTTTATGATTGAATCAGACCTGGATGAAGATTTAGGATGTCTGTAGTCCATTCCTCTGCCGTTAGACTGGACGGACCAAGGCTACTTTAACTCAGAAAGATGAGAATTTATCTTTTTTCCTGGTAGCATTATGGGTAGTAGCCAAAAACTGGAAACCCTCAAATGACAATTAGCAGAATAAACTGTAAGATATATTCATTCTATGAAATATAATAAACCGAGCAAGGAAAATGAGTAAACGACAGCTACAATTAATTCCCCCTTCTATCCTATCCCTGCAACATCCCAGCCCTTCATAAAAAATAAAAAAAAAAAAAATCAGTGATAATGATAATTGCCCCAAGAGCTAGTTAGCCAGTTCTGCTAATTTGCTCCATTGTTTGGAGACATTAACATTTAAAGGCTTCCTCCTACATTCCTTGTGTTTCAGAATAAATTTAGTCCCTTTGGTTCTAATCTTGGCAAAATGAAGGGCCTTGGATCAGTCCCTTGGCCATCTCGCCCCCCTCATCTTTCTCTGCATCGACCTAACAGCCTTGGCTCTACTTGGATAACTCTTATTGCAAAGTTTCCAAACACATGCCACCCCCTGGGCTAGCCTATGGCTCATTTCTCAAGGGACAGTGAGAGGAAAACATCTAGGAATTTATTGTTGGGCAGAGAGGGTATCTGCTCCCAACTCCACCAGTTCAGGGGAGCTTTCCCCATTTGTTTTGAGGAGGCAGCACTGTCTTATCTAAACACTGTTTTCAACTCACTTTAAAATTATTATTAGCGAGCCTAAAAAATGGAAACAAATCTATACAGACAACAGATCAACGGTTTCCTGGGGCTTGGGAGGGAAGGTGGGAAGAGATACTTGGAAACTTTGCAGGAGATGGAAATGTTTGCTGTCTTGATTGTGATGGCTTCAAGGGTGTACACATAGGTCAAAAGTGATCCAACTGTATACTCTATGTGCTGTTTATTGTACTCTATACCTCAATAAAGTTATTTAATAAATTCTCAGCTGTTAGTTCAACATCCTTCAGACCTCGCCTAATTTCAAACGCCTTGGTTTACTGATTTGGAAAGCAAAATCCCTCAGTCAATAGCTTGTCTCCCCAGTCCCCAGAGCTGGAAACCACAGCAGTAACATCCTAAGCAAGCCCTGCTTTGTAAGACAGCCTTAGTTCCCTGTAATCATGCAACCAGTTCACTGTCAATGGAGCTCAGAGAAATTAAGTCAATTGCAATTTGTTCTTGCCAGAGAGCCTCATCCTTGTAGTTCAGCTGGGCGTGGGCCACTCTGTGACATTGGAGAGGCAGTACAATGGACATTTCCTAGATGAATATTATGAAGAGGATGTTCAGCTTCAGATATATGGACCACCACCGCCACCAAGACCTCCTCAAGGCCATGACTAACACTTTTCCTTTCTGAATGTGTTTGTCGAGGGGCCTTAGGGTTCACCCAGTGTCTCCTTCCCGGCAGCATCCCAGCTGTGTTAAAGGGAAGGGAATCTAAGGCTTTCTCTTCCAAATCAGTCCTCATCAGTCCCTTTTCTCCATCCCCTTCATGGGGGAGCAGTGGGGAGAGAACAAGAGAACCCTGGGCATCTTAGAACACCTCCAGAGCCTTCCTCAGCAAAGGCTCCAATTGCATTTCGCTCTAAGGCAAGGTAGAAGGGAGGAGAAGATGATGATGAACACGTGTATCCACGTCTGAGCTGCCTTTTCCAAGGAGTGGCATGAGTCGTTGATTGTAATCACAAATACCCTTCCTATCCCAAGAATAGATGCTTCTTCCTCCATTCACCTGGATAAACGAGGCAGGACAGACTTGATAGAAGTCAAGGTTCAGACTGAAATGAATGTGACAAAAGCCTGGCTCAAACAAACTGGCACAGAATTGGAATATACTGACTACCATTACTAGGAAATCCAGATGTAGGTCTTCTCAGGCACAGATGGATACAGGAGTTAAAATCCAAAATATGAAGAAATCAGAGCATCGTTAACATAAATCAGCACTGGAAGGGAACATAAATCTTTTCTTCTGGTTTGCTTTTTTTTTTTTTATGTACCATTAAATAGTCTATCAAAGGTCCTAAAAGAAATGAATGGCTCATTTTTCCTAAGGCTTACATCTTATGATTACAGGCATTCTGCGTTTTCTTTGTCATGTAAATTTTAAGAATCTCGCTAGTGGGCTTTCCTGGTGGCGCAGTGGTTGAGAGTCCGCCTGCCGATGCAGGGGACACGGGTTCGTGACCTGGTCCGGGAAGATCCCACATGCCGCGGAGTGGCTGGGCCCGTGAGCCATGGCCGCTGAGCCTGCGCGTCCGGAGCCTGTGCTCCACAAGGGGAGAGGCCACAACAGTGAGAGGCCCGCGTACCGCAAAAAAAAAAAAAAAAAAAAAAAAAAAAGAATCTCGCTAGTAAAATTTCACTAGTATTGGAAAAAAAATAAAAGGCATTGTCCACCTCTTTTTCTCTTTCCTGTCTCTCTCTCTCTCAGTCCTCAGTACTGGCTGAATTCTCAGGCAGACTCCTGCATTTTTGCAACCACCCACAGCTCTTGATTACAAAGGCCCCTACTGATTCTACTGTATCCTAGATAAAGACAAGCCAGCTCCCTCAGTGGTAATATATCAAGTCCTATAGAGGAACTCTGATTGGCTCTGCTTGGGTTAAGTGCTGATTTGGGAACCAATCACTGCAGCCAGGAGAAAGGCCATACCTACTGCCATGGCCCACCCATGAGGGAGTAGGTGAGGAGGGGAATTATAGATCCATCCAAAGCACATGAGTTGCTTTCCCCACAGTAACGAGGAGCTCTGCTAGCAGAATGGGAGAGGAGATGGCATTCTGGGAAGCTGTCATGGTCCACTAGAAAGAGGAAGAGAAATTGCTAGCATCACACCAGAAGGCTGTTGCCTGAGGATAAAACTCTCTCCACTTGCTACCTCCTGGAGGGTCACAGAACTCGTCTTCTCTCTTGTGAACCTCCACAGTTCTCATTCATCTGGGGGAAAAGGAGATACTTCAACTCTGCTAGAAAGGCTCCTGCCCTGCCTCTGCCTGTGCTATCTTGCTTCTGCAGCAGGAGGAAAGGCTATTGGACTGCCCTCCCCATTCACAGTAAGATAACGATGTCGGCTTGTGATTCATTCAGAGCACAGAGAAACCTGACCTTCACAGAGAAGAAACAGCTCAGAGGGGCAGAAGTGATGATGAATGAAATGTCATTTTTCTTGGCCTTGACCTGGAAGACTTAGACATATAGTGATGACATTCATGGAGGAAAGGGGCACCTGTAATCATCTTCTATTATGTGCCTGAGGTTTCTGTTCTCAGAAAGTCTGTAATTTGAAGTTCTTTCTCCCCCTCCCTTATTCAGTGCTATTCCACTTAAGAGAAAGGAAATTTTAGCTGATATTTCTGTGATTTGAAAGCAAGTCTAGCTTGTGCTAAAGCTTCTACTTTTACCATTGACCCCCCATTTCCCTGGTCCCTGCTTCGCCATCTGTTGGCTCTGTGGCCTTGGACAAGTACTCTAATCTCTCCAAGTCTATTCCCTAAAGGGCAGGTAGAAATAATCAGACCATTTTAGTAGGAAGACACACCAGAAAATGTTCCTCAAATTTCTTTCTTTCCCCAAAACCTAGGACAGCTTTTTAGAACTGCATTTTTAAACAGACTACACCAATAAAATGACACTTGTGCTATATACAAAGGAAGGTTATCCAGACCTCCTAAAATGTGAATTTATACACGTTTGATATCACTCTGTGCTATGCTAAGAATTGTGTTTTTATCAAATGCTTTTCTTAAATCCATGCACAATTGCATCCCCTTTCTCCTGACTCTGATGTATGAGCTACTTCCTCATGAACACAACTAGGACAACAACAGGGGAAGGGAAAGAGAAAGAAGTGTGTGTGTGTGTGTGTGTGTGTGTGTGTGTTCCTGCATGTGCACACACAAATATGTGGTGAGGTGGGTACCATGATTATTTGACCTGTGCATTCCTACCTAGCAAGGAAGTATTCTGATTATCACGTATGGGCTCCACTCCCATGAGGATCCTCTGTGGGAACCCAGTGCCTCCATGATGTGAGTGGGCATTCAACCAGTCCTAACTTCATACCTAAGGGAAGGGACTTGTCCTCCTGCAAAGTTATTCCACTCAGAAAAAGCAGAAAAGAAAAAACCCTGCATGCCTGTCTCCTTTCCTCTGCCCTGTTCTGTATCCTGATTGCCAAGTAGAGAAAAAAAATAATAGCTTAGGCTTGGTTGGAGCAGTGTATGAGGACAGAGATTTCAGGATGACTTTAAGCCCTTGACTATCGTTTGCTGAGAAAATACGGAATTGCAATCATTTCTCCAACAATGAATATTTGCTTCACTGACAATATATCTAGGTCTTACTGCTGTTTCTGTGTAAAAGAAACACAGAAGAACCTTTTATTTTGATGGCAAATTGTAGTGTAACCTTATGAAAGACATGAAAATAGTGTTTAAACTCAACACGCAACAATGCCATTACTTAGGTGAAGCGATATCAATGTGAACAACTACAGCAATCTAGTCTCCAGCAGTTGTGAGATGCCTGATTTCAAATGTTAAAATGTGAAAAAATATCTACATCTTAGAATTGATAAAATATGATAAACAGGGACTTACCTGGTGGTCCAGTGGATAAGACTCTGCGCTTCCACTGCAGGGGGTGCAGGTTCGATCCCTGATGGGGGAACTAAGATCCCCCTTCCGATTATAACCTGCCATCTCAATGAAAAATCGTGCTCCATCCAAGGGGCTGTCTAACAAGGTGAGGAATTAATGCTAAACTCACACCTCTGATTGCACAGCGAGCCCACTATTGGCAGTAGGTGTCCTATCCCAGAGGATGGGGAAAAGCGCAGCTGGTACCCCATTTTCCAAACACAACAGGCTTGGTCCATACCTGGTTTGCCACCATCCCCAAAGTGAAGATTACCAGCTCTCCAGTACTTACTCAGTCCCTTAAGCTAATGTTAGCCTTAAGAGGGGGTAGGAGAATATGCCCCCAGGTGTTCTTGGGCCACAATTTGGCTCCAAGTGGGAAAGGTAATTATAAATTTCACCTAACCAAGAAGAAGGAGAGAATCCAGGCTTAAAATGGGGGACACCTGGTCAGAGAAATATTTTTCTTTAGATGCCCTTATTCTGGTTTGGCCCCAGATCTCACACAGACAGTGGATAGATGCAGGTGGGGAAACTGTAGAGGCAGGGGGATGTAGAGGTCACTGCCAGAAAAAGCTAGTTTTGGGGTGATTTGTTATGCAGCAGTTGATATTGGAAGGAAGGGAAGGAGGGGGGAGTGTTAGAGGCTATGATAACAGCCCCAGTATGAGCCCATGAGAACCTGAACTATAGACTGAGAGAGAGAAAAAAATCACCTTTGATTTGACCCAGAAAACTCAGAGCTTCTAAGCCCTGACAGACATGAAATAATCCAGCAGCCAGAATTTCCACTGTCAAAACCTTCCAGATTGGACAACAAACCATCAGACAATTTTGGTCACTGCCCCATATAAAGTTCTACTCTGTAAATTTTCCCTGAAAGGAAGAGCGTGTTTTCATTCGCAGTGGTGATCAGGTTCTAGCTACAGAGAGGCTTCACTGATCTCAATGTCAAGCCCTTCTGAGGAGTGTTCTTGAGAAGTGGCTGCTTTGAGGAACAAACAGAAATGTGTGTGAGGGTGGGAACAAGGTCCAGAAGCTCCTGGCATCCTCCTTGCCTCCTTTCCTAAATTTATCTGCTCTCACTTTCTTTCCTTTTTTTTTATTAGTTACCTATTTTATACATATTAGTGTATATATGTCAATCCCAATCTCCCAATTCATCCCACCACCACCCCCGCCCCCGATTTCCCCCCTTGGTGTCCATACCTTTGTTCTCTACATCTGTGTCTCTATTTCTGCCCTGCAAACCGGTTCACCAATACCATTTTTCTAGATTCCACATATATGCGTTAATATACAATATTTGTTTTTCTCTTTCTGACTTACTTCACTCTGTGTGACAGTCTCTAGGTTCATCCACGTCTCTACAAATGACCCAATTTCGTTCCTTTTTATGGCTGAGTAATATTCCATTGCATATATGTACCACATCTTCTTTATCCTTTCCTCTGTTGATGGGCATTTAGGTTGCTTCCATGACTTGGCTACTGTAAATAGTGCTGCAATGAACATTGGGGTGCATGTGTCTTTTTGAATTTCTCTGGGTATATGCCCAGTAGTGGGATTGCTGGGTCATATGGTAATTCTATTTTTAGTTTTTTAAGGAACCTCCATACTGTTCTCCATAATGGATGTATCAGTGTACATTCCCACCAACAGTGCAAGAGGGTTCCCTTTTCTCCACACCCTCTCCAGCATTTGTTGTTTGTAGATTTTCTGATGATGCCCATTCTGATTGGTGTGAGGTGATACCTCGTAGTTTTGATTTGCATTTCTCTAATAATTAGTGATGTTGAGCAGCTTTTCATGTGCCTCTTGGCCATCTGTATGTCTTCTTTGGAGAAATGTTTATTTAGGTTTTCTGCCCATTTTTTGATTGGGTTGCTTGTTTTTTTAATATTGAGCTGCATGAGCTGTTTACATATTTTGGAGATTAATTCTTTGTCCGTTGCTTCATTTGCAAATATTTCCCCCCATTTGGAGGGTTGTCTTTTTGTCTTGTTTATGGTTTCCTTTGCTGTGCAAAAGGTTTTAAGTTTCATTAGGTCCCATTTGTTTATTTTTGTTTTTATTTGCATCACTCTAAGAGGTGGGTCAAAAAGGATCTTGTTGTGATTTATATCATAAAGTGTTCTGCCTATATTTTCCTCTAAGAGTTTTATAGTGTCTGGTCTTACATTTAGGTCTTTAATCCATTTTGAGTTTATTTTTGTGTATGGTGTTAGGAAGTGTTCTAACTTCATTCTTTTACATGTAGTTGCTCAGTTTTCCCAGTACCACTTATTGAAGAGACTGTCTTTTCTCCATTGTATATCCTTGCCTCCTTTGTCATAGATTAGTTGACCATAGGTGTGTGGGTTTATCTCTGGGCTTTCTATCCGGTTCCATTGATCTATATTTCTGTTTTTGTGCCAGTACCATATTGTCTTGATTACTATAGCTTTGTAGTATAGTCTGAAGTCAGGGAGTCTCATTCCTCCAGCTCTGTTTTTTCCCCTCAAGATTGCTTTGGCTGTTCAGGGTCTTTTGTGTCTCCATACAAATTTTAAGATTTTTTGTTCTAGTTCTGTAAAAAATGCCATTGGTAATTTGATAGGGATTGCACTGAATCTGTAGATTGCTTGGGGTAGTATAGTCATTTTCACAATATTGATTCTTCCAATCCAAGAACATGGTATATCTCTCCATCTGTTTGTGTCATCTTTGATTTCTTTCATCAGTGTCTTATAGTTTTCTGAGTACAGGTCTTTTACGTCCTCATGTAGGTTTAACCCTAGGTATTTTATTCTTTTTGTTGCAATGGTGAATGGGATTGTTTCCTTAATTTCTCTTTCTGATCTTTCATTGTTAGTGTATAGGAATGCCAGAGATTTCTGTGCATTAATTTTGTATCCTGCAACTTTACCAAATTCATTGATTAGCTCTAGTAGTTTTCTGGTGGCATCTTTAGGATTCTCTATGTATAGTATCATGTCACCTGCAAACAGTGACAGTTTTTCTTCTTCTTTTCCAATTTGTATTCCTTTTTCTTCTCTGATTGCCGTGGCTAGGACTTCCAAAACTATGTTGAATAATAGTGACGAGAGTGAACATCCTTGTCTTGTTCCTGACCTTAGGGGAAATGCTTTCAGTTTTTCACCATTGAGAATGATGTTTGCTGTGGGTTTGTCGTATATGGCCTTTATTATGTTGAGGTAGGTTCCCTCTATGCCCATTTTCTGGGGAGTTTTTATCATAAATGGGTGTTGAATTTTGTCAAAATCTTTTTCTTCACTTTCTTTTCATTATGATTCAAAAATATATTTATTTTATGTGGACATAACCCCTCCCCCACCCAAAAGAAATAATAATAAGCCTGGTTTTCCCAGGACAGTCTTAGTGCTTGACACCAAGGCATCTGCTTAAAAATACAGCCATTGAAGTGACTCTCTCCTATTGTTCAAGTAATTACACCCACCTCTCCACTGTGAAACCCCGTAAGGCATTGGGATGTCCTTTGCAGTATCTGTGGGGAGGGAAGGAACTTGGCAAAAGAGCCCTGGGCCTCCTCTTTCCCTTCCAGCAGACAGAAGGGAGAAAAACCTTTGAAGGTTTCATCCAATTATGTTTACTCTAATGGCATGTGTGCATGCTTGTACATTAAATGTTACCCATTAGACAACCAGGAAGACTGATCAGGCACATTTGCACATCTCAGTGGTGGAGAGATCTCAAAAGGAGCTGGCTTGGAGAGCCAAGCCCATCTGGAATTGTCTGACCCAACCACACTCCCCAAAGCACCCTCCATCCCCCGCCCGACTCCTATCACCATCTCCACTCCATGGAGTTAATTCTAGTCCAAGATCCCGATTTCAAATAAGAATCAACAGATACGTGGACACGGTCTGTGTTCTGCCAAGGTGGATCAGTTTTGTTGCTTCTAATGGCTTCCACTTGTGATTTTATGTAGAGGGCTGTGCTCGGGCTACTGGAGTTTCTGCCTGCACCTACAGAAAACCGGAAGTGCCCACACCGCCCTCAGCCAATGATTGACGGGTGCAGCTATGAAAGCTCAGCCCCCTTGCCTCAAGGAGGGACATCACTGAGCTATAACTTAAATGCCAGAGCTTCCCTGAGGATCAAGTGGAGGCCATCCTGTGTGGGATTTCTCTGGGATCACACCCTGCCTTGGCTTCCCCATCCCTGTCTTGCTTCCCTCACTCTTCGACCAGTCTTCCCTGGGAACACTGCCTGCTGCATCACTCAGATCGGCTTCTGGGAAGACCAGCCAAGACATTTCAGGAACTTGTTAAAAAAGCAGACATCTGACTCATCTCCAGAGGTTCTGATGCAGTAGGTCTGAGAGGAGACCCCTAGTCTGCCTTTTTAACAGGCATCCCTGATGATTGTGAAGTAGGGAATGGATCCATGGACTCCACGTGGAGAATGATTAGTCCAAAACATGGCATTCAGACTCAAGGAAATATATACCTGGGAGTTACCCCGTGGTTTGATGGTCCTAAGAAAGCATGAAAGTCTGGATGCTGGATTGAGGCTACCTCTGTGGATTAGGGGCCATGAAATATTCAGCAAATGCTTTGCCAACTTACGCAAAAGGAAGCTTCTGCAACCTGCCAAGATAAACCCTCGTGTTCACATCTACACGTCAGCCCCTGATGCCTGGGAGAAGTAGACTCTTCAATGCCAACACGACACCCTACTAACCACAGCATCCCAGGACTGTGCAGGTCTCTTAGCCACATGGCCAGCAGAAGTTTATAGCCCATGGACAGGGGTAATAAGCAGGAGGAATACATTTAACCCTGGAATATGACTCAGGTTGATGGAAGCTGAAAATTCAACCATTGCAGTTTGGGTTTTTGCAGAAGTAGACCCTAAGCAAAGACTTTGAGGGCAAGTGGTTAATGTGGGAGGTGATCCCAGGAAGCACAGGGATGGAAATAAGGAAGTGAGACAAGTCAGGGAAGGCAGCCAATAAAGGGTGCATTACTGAGCATGATACCACCAAGGGCCATTAGGGCTGAACTGTGCTAGGGACCTATGAAGCCAGCATGGAACATGGTTCAGCATGAGAGAGCTGAGGTATGTGGTCACCACTTCCCACTAGTTGCTGGTTGAGGGCTGCTCCTCGGGGCATTCATTCCTTAGCCCTTGAAGCAGGTTCCGCTCTATGAGAGAGAGCACTCCAGCAAAGAGTCATGGGGGCTGGGAGCTGGAAGTCAGAGCAACCCACACAGGAAAGTTAAGTGCTAAAGAGACATGGGCAGGGCACCCATGGCATGTGATGAAGCACCTACACTAATACGTGAGAGCCTGGTCTGTGAAGGCAAGTTCTTTCCAATCACAGTGCCTATTGCATGGGCCTTTTTAAAGCAAGAAAGCAAATTGTTATGGGCAGAAGAAAAAGAAACACGACCACAGCCAAGAAATCAGTAGCATTTCTCCAGACAAATCCTTGAGACCCATCTGTATCTTCTCAAGGAGAGCAGATTGCCTTGTGAGTTCCAGGGTTTTGGCTGGTAACAAACCCAGCTCCTCGCTTCTGATTTCCCAGCTGTGTGTACAGCACAGGCGAATGCCTTTAGCAGCCTGGCAACTCTTGCGGCAATTAGGGTTGCCAAGAAATAGCTACACGTTCACTCCTGCTCTCTGCATCCATGATTTCCCGTTAAAATTAGCATCTTGTTATACAAGGGGTCGTCCCCACGGAGCCCAGAATAAACCTCCTAAAACTTGAAGGTTTCAGTGGACTTGAGTGCTGTTCTCTGTCACTTTGACATCAGTGGAGCTGCTGTTCTCCAAGTAACTGATAGAACTCAGGAGCCCTGGATCTGAAAAACTCCCAAGATTCCTCTCACCTCTGCTCTTCCCTTCCAGGGGCCGTGTCCTACTCAGTATCTCATTCTGAGGTCAATATTTTTGTTCCCAAAATTGCTGAATGTGGAAAGGGGCTGGAGGTGCGAGTTTTCTTGTCCCCGAGCCCTCACCTCACAGGGCTAAGGTTTATCCCCTTGACGGTTTACATCCTTCTAGGAAGTGATCTCTCCCCACCTTGGTTGGTTGTGCAAACGCAGGGTCGTGAAACCAAAGTGGCTTGCTCTGCGTGACACAGACAGTGGGTGTGAGACCTGAGACTCAGAACTAATACCATTTTCACTATGAAGTTCCCAGGGTCAGAGAAGAAAGAGAACAGCGCCCACCATGAAAGAGGACATATTCCTTGAACGTTTCTCCAGGTCAAAATATTTGTACACATTGGTGCACATGTTCCCCCCCAAACAAGAACAAAATAGGGAGATTTGTGTGTTTTCACAGTTCAAGAATGTAATGGGGTCTTTCCTGAGACTTGCACTTAGGGGCTGCAGGAGCCGCTGTTGATGTTTCGCCTGATATCCCCTCTGCCTCCCTGAATTCACCTGCAGCTGTGGGGGACACTTCCTGTACCAGCTGATGGCTTCCCACGCCGAATACCTGCATCTCTCTTCTCTGCCTGTTAGGTCTCCCTCTTTCACACTTGCTACAGAAACCCTCAAACAATAGGACATAGGAGTCATGGATAAACGCTCTAGTGGGAAAATTTTGAAGTGATTTCTATACAGCTTCTTTGAACCCCAGTGGGCCCCAGCAGTAGCCTGTTCTTTTTTTCTTTTTTTTTTAAGACATTGTTTGCTTTATTATTATTTTTTTAATTGTATTTATTTTTGGCTGCATTCTGTCTTCGTTGCTGCATGTGGGCTTTCCCTAGTTGTGGCAAGCAGGGGCTACTCTTTGTTGCGGTGTGCAGGCTTCTCATTGTGGTGGCTTCTCTTGTTGTGGAGCGTGGGCTCTAGGTGCACGGGCTTCAGTAGTTGTGGCACGTGGGCTTAGTTGCTCCACAGCACGTGGGATCTTCCCAGACTAAGGATCGAACCAGTGTCCCCTGCATTGGCAGGCGGATTCTTAACCACTGCATCACCAGGGAAGTCCCAGTAACCTGTTCTTTAACCCATGTTGTACCGACTTTTCTCTCTTCCCCACCTTCTCAGTTCAGCTTCCTGGGATGCCCTCCCAAACACACCACCTGCATCTGGACTTTGTCTCAGGGTCTGTTTACAGGGAGTCCCAAACTAAGGGACTCAAAATATAAGCCAACATTCTTGCTTAAAGACTGAGTCTCTTTTTCCTCCCCACTCCAAGCTCTAGAAACTTACATAAGAAACCCAATCTGGCAGCCACCATCATATTCTCACTCCTCTGCACGTCCTCGGCGACCCTGGGCCCAGCACCCTGACGCTCCCCGCTCAGCTGGAGGCCTGTCTGTTGCCAGCGTCTCCAGGGAAGTCTCAGAATGGGATAAACAAACCCCTTCCTTCACTCATCATCATGGGCGCTAGGAAAATCTATGCACAGATCCCTCATTTCCGGGCTGCCAATTTCCACACAGGCTGCAGGTTCCTGCCATTCCTTAAGGAATGGATGTCGTGAAAATCTAAATAGAACTTTTACTTTCGTGGTTAAATTCCCTCTGCTTTTTTTTAGCACTGAATGATTTTCTCTTTTCCTTTTGCTCCCTTTCCCGTCGACACGCCCTTTGCACATTGCTCAACATCATCCCTAGGCAAAGTAGCCCCAAACTTGCTTCTCCTAAAACCCTGAACCTCTGGAGCACCTCAGCTGGCTCTGCCCATCTCTGCGCTGAAATCTGACATCTCCCTTTCCACCCTCAGGTCTCAGGCTTGTCCAGGAGAAGCTAGTGCAAATGGGATGCCGTGGTCAGGCCCAATGGTTAGTAGCTTGGTGAGGAGGAGCTTCTAGGCTTGAATAATTATAGATAAGATTTTCACCCACATGAATCACCGGGGGTCATCCAACATCATGTGCTTGTCCGTCCACCAGGTTGCCAGACACCCTGCCTCCTGGCCCCCTCCCACCAGATGCCAGTAGGCACTGCCTATTACTGTGCTCACCTAAAAATTCCTCATAAATTTCCAAAATGTCACCTAGAGAGCAGTATCTGCCGCATTGAGAAGTATCACCCACCCTTTGCCCCCTACATGCACAGGCCACAGGAATTCAAACAGAACGGTGAGCCGAAGATAAAACCCAGTGGGTTCAGTGGGGTCAGCTCTCCACCACCTCAGAACTAGTGCTCTCAGGCAGTGAGGAGGTGGCCAGAAGCTGGAGCTGAAGCATTAATAAGCAAGAAAAGATAAACATGCTGCCCTACGGACAGGTGCGGACAATTGCCCCAAGGGTAACTTGGCAATATTTACCAAAAGTTTAAGTGTACATACTCTTTAATTCAGCAACTCCACCTCTAAGAATTCATCCCAAAGGTAAAAGTGTGCATGAGCAGAATGGTATATATTCAAGGAGCCTCAGTTATAACTGGAACATATTGGAAATTATTTAAATTTTTATCAGTAGGGCACTGGCTAGATGAATTAAGGCACATCCATCCAGTGGAATGTTCTACAGAAACAGGGGTAGAATTATGCCAACAATACAAAGTGACCTCCAATATATATTTTAAGTGAAACAAGTAAAGCAGAGAACATTACGTATTATGTGCTTCCAAGTAGGAATTATATGTGTGTGTGTGTGTGTCTGTGTGTGTGTGAGTGTTTGACACTTAATTGATTTGCTTGTATGCCCGTGGACTCTCTGTGGAAGAATTCACTAGAAACTAGAAGCAGTCCTTGCTTCTAGGGAAGGACAGGGGCGAGGGGGAGACTTAGTTTTAACTATATCCCCTTTTCTACCTTTAAATTTTTGAATTATGTGCATTTAATACCTATTCAAACCACTTTAATTTGTAAAATTAAGAGCCTTCCCTGATAAGGCTGTCTAGGAACAGCTGTGTCCTCAAGCATTAATTTGGAGTAGGAGAAACAGCCGCCATTGACCAGCAGCCAGGGTGGGAGGTGGGACGTGTCTCTGCTGGAGGCTGGGACATTGCAGGGACACTTGCTTGTCCTCTGCTATGAGGGGCCCGCTTCAGAGGGAATCTGGATCAGCAGGACCTCAAAGACTTCAGACTGCCCCTCAAAGAATTTAAGTCTCCCTGTTCATTAACTTTTCCCAATTATGGCCATAGAGGCTGCTCTTAAAACTTCTACAAAGGCAAGTGACCCAAAAGACAGGCCTGGAGACACTGGTGGATGGTTTCCCCGGCAACTACAACTCCTGTTGGCTTTTCAGTATTAGCTTGAAAAGCAAAGGCTCATTCTGCATGTGGGGATCAATGGGCTGGGAGATGACCTCTCCTCTTTCCTGTCACCTGTTCAGGAGGCGACCTCCCATTTCTGGTGGCTCTTACATCCATGGCTGAAAGAAATGGTGTTACAAACAATTCCTGTGGCTATCTGGGAGTCCATGACCCACCAAGGGCCAACCAATGGCTTTTCATTCACCGCTATATGTCTTGTAAACCCAGTCAACTAAACTAAGAGTTGTTTCCTCAGTGAACATGTATTGATCACTTAGCATGTGTCCGGGTTCATTCTTGCATTGGGAGAATAAATCATGGCTCCTGTCCTCTGGCGTACTGGCAGATGAGATGTTCGTATAGATGAAGAGTTCAGTTAAACATCTACTGAGCAACTGCTCTCCTCCCAGGCTCGGGAGTGCTGGTTAAGATGTGTGTGCCTTGGGTTATCTCACAGAGACCTCAGCGGGATTGAGTCCACAGCAGTAACCCCCTCATTAACATGCACTTGATTTTCTTCTGTCTCTTCCCTGCTCCTTCACTCCTGCTTCCTTGAGATCACTCCCAAGTAATCTCCCTGCACCCAGGTGCTTGTCTCAGCCTTGCTTTTGTGAACATCTGAACTAAGACAAGAGATTCTGAGGGAACTCATCATTAGGAACAGGAAACTGTTCACCATGACCACAGCTACTTCTTTCTTTTCTGTCAAATTGCTTCATGTAACGGCAGATGACACTGGCTATGTGGGCCTTTGGAAAATTCCAGGGCAAATAATGGCATTTCTAATACAAGGTTAAGAGAAAAAAATTCAAGATCCCAAACAGAAGCCTTCAAACACATTTCTAATCACAGCAAACATTCTCCTGACCTCCTTTAAATGGGGATCACTGTAACAAGTTTAAATTCCATGAATAATAAAGTAGGAGTCTCTAGTAGGTCCCTGGAAATTCCACTAAGTTTTGTACAAAAGCAAAATGGACATATATCTTTGAGATACTTCCCACATCTTTGAGATACTACCTGGAAACGATCACATTCCTGTTTCAGGGACTGCTTTTGGGGATGCCTCCCCAACTCTGAATGGGACCTCACTAAAATTATTTTCACCACAATCAGATGGAAATTTCTAGATTCCAAACCAATAAACAGTCATAGGTTTTCTCTCACCTCTACTCTCTCCAATGATACATCTGGCTATGGTTCCCACCCTTTCAGTTCCCTGCATGAAGCTAGGGACCTTCCACATCATGGGGCATCTTGAGTCCCAGCTGTGAGTCTCACTCAGTGATAAGAGGTTGGCTGGGGCTGGGGTGGGGGCAACAGAGAGGGCTCTGCCCTTTTCTATTCCTTTCCTGAGACAAGGGTAAAATTTAATTGCCATCTCACACTTGGGAAAATAGAGAAAGAACCTCCAAACAAGGTAAAATTCCATTACAACTCCCCTGGTCTTTATTCGTACTGAGAAGAAAAACCATTTCACCTTAACATGAGCAGTGAGGTCTACACATCAAAGACCCTCACAGAGGGACCTCAAGCAGGGGTTTGCACGTGTTCATGCAGATACCCTGCCCAACCCCCCTCATACCCTCGCCCGGCTCTACTTTTTCTCCTAAGCATTTGTGACCATCCATCACCTACTGCACCTGCTAATATTTTTCTTGCTTATTATCTGTCTCCCCAACTAGAATGGAAGCACCATAAGTGCAGGGATTTTGCCTGTTTTTCTCTCTGCTGTAACCCAACAGTGCCTGATAGACAGTTGGTATCTTCAGTAGTATTATCCTGAAATTAGACAAAAGCTTGGGGGCAGGTGGTTTATTCGGGAGATGATCCCAGATACCAGAAGTGAGGAAATGAGGAGAGGACAGACAGGACACAAGGAAAATTGTTCAATAAATGTTAACTAAATGGATGGAGGGAAGGGGGTTCAGTAATTGGCTTACCCTAAGGAAATTCTACAGCAGTGGGTCTCTAAGTGTGGTCAGGGAAGCACCACCAGCAGCATTAAGGAACCTGTTAGAAATGCAGATTCCTGGGCTCTACCTCAGACCTACTTGAATCAGAGACTCTGGGAGGTGTTTCAACAAGCCCCTTAGGTCAGCGGTCCCCAACCTTTTTGGCGCCAGGTACCGGTTTACCGGAAGACAATTTTTCCACAGACCGGGGTAGGGGTGGGCGGATGTTTCACGCAGTAACGCGAGTGACGGTTCAGGCGGTAATGCCAGCGATGGGAGCCATGGAGAGCGGCAGATGAAGTTTCACCAGCTCGCCCACCACCCGCCACTCACCTCCTGCTCTGCGGCGGGTCCCTAACAGGCCGCGGACCGTTAGCGGTCCGCAGCCCGGGGACTGGGGGCCCCTGCCTTAGGTGATTATGCTCTATAACAACTTTTGTGTTCTCAGACACTTCTTGGCCACAGTCACAAATCAAACGAGTTTCCCCAACTGAACTACACAGCAGCCTCGTGGGAAAACCACTGGAAAACATCTCATCTGCAGCTCTGTTTCAAAAATGTTGCCTTTAGATTGCAGAAATGCAGCAGCTTCTAGAGTTTAGAAAGGGGGACGGCAACCAGAGTCGGCTCCCCGCCAAGCTCCCTGCCCCGCGCCGGCTCCACACCCACCTCGATCCCTACAGTCCCACCGTCCCGGGAGCTGAGTACAGATTCCCATTTTGAAAGAATCCCTTCCAAATCTTTCTCCGGGAGGGAAAAAAGGGGGAGGAGTGGAGGACCCCGGAAGGGGACGAGGGATGGGTGGCGACCCCCAAGTCCCAGGCTGGAAGGCCTCGGTGCGCTGAGGCTCCAGGGGTCTGTGGAGGAGCCTCGGCCAGGCGCTGCTCCTGTTCGCGCCTAGGTTGCCGACGGTGAAATGGGGTTGTCAGTGACTTTTGCAGGACGCGGCGAACTGGAGCACCAACTAGCGGACTCTAACCCAAACGGTTTCAAGGCGGAGGTGGATGTAGACCCCTACGGCGCACTAGCTGGGGGTCGCCTAGCTACGGAGCCAGGGACGCGACCGCGCAGGGAAGGGCGCCCAGCGGCCGCGGCGCCACCCGTGTCCCCTACCAGGTGGTGGAGTGACGAGGGGCGAGGTCCTTATTTCAAAGCCGGCGGGGACCGGGCCAGGTGTGAGAGCTCGGGTACTCAGGGAAGGTGGGAGCGGCGGATGCCGATGCCAGAGGGGAATGGGAACTGGGAGGATTTGGGGGACACTCGCTGACGCCACTTGGCCACAAGGAGCCGCGGCCACCGCGGGCAGGAGGTAGCTCCGCTCGGAAGAAAACACAGCCCTTTCCCAAACTCCAGGCAAAGCCCAGTGGTGTCATCCTCCTTTTACAGCTATGTGAATCGGGGCCCAGGACGCCAACAGCCAGCCGTAGCCGAGCCCTTTCACTGACCCGGGAACCCTTGCCCTCGGAATCCTGGAGAACTTCGAGGGCTTTTCATGCGGCTGAGAACAAAGTGAAGACCCCTCTTCCCTCCCCCGCGGAGGAAGCCCACTCTCGGGTCAAAAGACCAAGCGGGGCCAGCACTTCCTCCATCTCAGAATTACACTTTGCTGACACCCAGCCTGGTCTAGCGTCCCCTCCACCCCACCCCCAGTTTCCCTTCTGGCCCCTCTGGTCCCCCGAGCGGACTATAGGCGCGCGGGCAGCTTCTCCATCCCGGAGGAGGGTCCCCATTCCTAGGTCTCCCGCCCTGAGAGGGGGAGCTTCGAGCTGGAATGGGCAAGGGAGAGGGGGTGGGCCCGGCTTGGGGAGGAAGCTCTCCCGACAGAGACAGGGCTGACGCCGGACACCCCGCCTGGGCCAGGTTCACCCGGCTCCGCTGGGCCGTTGCCCCCTCTCTCCCGGCAGCCACCTCAATCTTTTGTCGCCCCGGTTGCCGCCCTCTGAGCACGTGTCGCTACCCGGCTGCGTCAGCGCTGGGTAAATAGATGACTGGCCAACGGCTCGGGCGGGGCTATTTAAGAGGCAGCCTCCTGCCCGCCTACCAGGAACTTGGCTCGGCTCCCCCGCTGCTCTGGCAGGAACGCGAAGCCGGTCGTGTCCTGTTCCGAAGGTAGGTTCCCCGCTTTGGGGGATCCAGGTGCCAAGTGTCCTTCATCCAAGTGAAGAAGGGTGTCTTCACGTTTGTGCCCCTTCCGTTTCATTTTTCTGTTTTCTGTGTCTTCTTTCCGACAGCTCGAAAGACATCTCTTGTAGTCAGAAAGGACAGTGCGGGTGGGTAGAGCTGCTTTAGGGACTTCTGCTCGCCGGCTTTGTTCTTCTCTCGCGCAGGCAACGCGGGAGTATCTGTCTGTTGGCTCGGATTAGCATGTAAATTGCGATTTGCTAGATGTTACACATCGGGGCAGTCTACTTTGCAATCTTTTCAAATAAACTACCGAGAGGTTTTAAGATTTAAATTCATTTTCTGAATACTGCAGGGAAATTCAAGTCTTTGGGGGATAGAAACGTGTGTGTTTTCTCTGCCGGCGGATCTAAAATGCAGCGGTGCTTGGCTGAAGCCCGATGACTGAGCGCCGATTTCTGACTTTCTTTAAAAAAAAAAAATCTGCCTGTGCTTTGCGTAGTGGCTTATTGCCAGTTCCCATGTACACCTTGAAGAAACTTGAAAGATGTGACTTTTATTTATTGCTCCCACATTTTAAGCTGTGCTTCTTGGTTTTTCACCATTTATTTCCCTATTGGAAGCTTCTTAGCTCTCTGGAAAGGTGCTACTATTCCTCAAGGGTCTCATTTCTCCCACAGAGTCTTCTCTTTAGGATAATTTTCACTTATCTTTAATCTCTTGCTTTTCCAGTTAGGAGAAGAGAGACGACACTCTGTAACACTTCCTCAAACTAAAGGAAAACAGAAGACATTCCTTCTGCTAAACAGGGCAGAGGACAGGGTCTCTCTCTCCTTCCCCTGCACCATTGCCCAGCCCCGGCTGTGGTTCCCCCCAAAGATGAGCGCGGTGAGCCCGGACGCGCGCGCTGGGGTCACGGCTCCCTCGTGCTTGCACCTGCCTGGCGGGTCCCGAGCCCCGCGCGTTTGGACTGAGCCCCCTTCTCCGTACCTCGGGGGCCCGACCCTCCGCGAGAGCCCGCGGAGGACCCACCTTTTCGTTCACGTCCCCTCCCCTCTGCTCCCCGCAGCCATGAACAGTGGCTTGTGCCTGTGCGTGCTGATGGCTGTCCTGGCGGCGGGCGCCCTGGCGCAGCCCGTGCCTCCCGCGGACCCCGCGGGCCCCTGGGCGCAGCAGGAGGACGAAGCCCCGCGGAGGCAGCTGAGGGCCGTGCGGAGAGTGGACGACGAATCCCGAGCGCACCTGGGCGCGCTGCTGGCCAGGTACATCCAGCAGTCTCGGAAAGGTACGCAGGCCGCCTCCCTGTCTCTCCCTTCTGCCTCCAGCAGGAGCTAAACAAGCCACACTTTTCTCAGCCTCCAAGTCTTTCTCCAGGAATAAGGTGATTCAGCAGCTCAGTAGCTGAGTGGCATATGGACAGCCCTGTCCCCTTCCTGGGCCTGGCTATCTCCTCTGTAAAAAGGGCATGAGGGTGGGTTCCCCTCGGCCCCTTCCGGGTCTTTCTGAGATTCAGAGGGAGGCTTATTCATCTCTAGAATTCCTGGAAATCATGATTTGGACTGGGGCAGGTTTTTTCCTACCACCTTTATCCACAGTGATACTGATGGCGAACACACTGACTGGGGAGCGGTATTTTAAACTGGACCAACACAGCTGGACCATAAACCACAGCTGCTGGGAGGGGTAGGGGTGGGCTCCATTCCCACGAGGCTCTCTTAACCTGCTGTTGTGCCACGACCTGGATTTGAAATTTAACTCATGGCTTGATGAGATGGGGAGAAAATAAAGGGCTTGGCTCTCCAGAATCTCCTATAATTCCATATGAAGGTGAGAAGGGACCTTTTTACCAGGGGATTTCAGAAGGAAAGAATAGAAGATAATTTGTTATATTTCATCCTCTCATTGGGAAATTGTCCCAACTACCATCTTCTATGTTGCTTTCCTGCTAATTAAACGGAAAGATGTGGAAATACTAGTCAGATGACAGAGAACATCCGAAAATTTGGGGGGTGCCTGCTGTTTGTCTGCCTGAAAGTAGCTTAGTATCTGTCGTTGGATATGGGTTGAATTGCAGCCAGACCAGCCTGAAATATCGTAGGCTTTTCATTGACCATAATCTGGAAGCCCCTTCATACCTTCAAGAAAGACCCACCAGAAACAGTTGTGGGTAAAAAAGCCGATTACCAGATGATTTCCCTAGAACTGACACTCGACAGTGGCTTTAAACCACAGATCTTAGCTGGAAGGTCCTTCCTGGTGCCTCTTCTCAGCCCTTTGCCTTCAGCCTGCCGTGACACACAAACTCATATGGGAACACCCGTCACTTGGAACTTTAGCTGCCAACGCCCAGGATCAGCAGTAACTAGAAAATAATCATGCTCTTCTATTTGACAAATATGAACTAGAAATAAGTATCTACATCTATAGAGTTTCTCTGACTGTTTTACACATTTTGAGATGACAGTGAATATTTACTCAACTAGAGTATATATTATGCTTCAAGATTCCAAACAAGAAAACGCACCCTTTGGGGAGTGCTCAAGAGTTTATCATTAGAAACTGTCTGTAGAGCTTTCCATGATGAGGAGAAGCAATTCTGTTAGTGTACACCTGCCCCAAGTCCAGCAAAGCCCAGTGCTACATCTGTATTGTCTCTCTTCATCCTCACAACAGCCCTGCACAGTAAGGTCTATTATCCTCCTTGTGTCAGTGTGGAAGCTGGGATTCTGGAAGACTGAGTGACCTACGTGAGGTAGCACATCTAGGCAGCATCAGGGTTGCGAGTCTACTCAAGTCCTGCCCTTCATTCAGCTTCCCAGCTGTACTGTCCATTTTACGAGATTTAAAATTTCAAGGAGCCCGGACCTTCAATTGTGTAAGTCAGGTGTAAGTGCCTACTCTGTGTCCACTAAGTGAGCGAGGACCCTGGTAAACGCACAGAACCATGTGTACATCAGCAGCAACAGGCAGGAGGATGGGGTATATTGCCGTGTGACTGTGCACAGATAACTGGGTCTGAGAGTTTGGCCGAATGCAAGGACTAATATTCACCTGAAAGTTGTTGAACAATTAAACAGCAGGGGCTGTTTTTCCTCTGCGTAGACTGGGGATACCTGCAAAGGGGCTGGAATGTGCTGGGGGTGACGCTTAGTTCCAAAGCTGGGAATTAATGGAGCGGGGGGTGGGGGAAGAGAGAGGGGAGAGGAAGAAAGGGTGGGGATATAACCTGCTCTGTAGGGTTGTTTCTGGTTTTTAATTTAGCTAGCTTTATTTGATTATCCAACAAGACAGAATACCTGCTTCTGCACTGTCATCAATGAATAAGCCATGGTCTGACTCGATGCAGCCTGTGGGCAGGAGTTGGCAAGGGCAGCCCTGTACAGAAGAGCTCAATGTCAGCTGTGGGACCACGGTGGCTCCCAATACGATAGGAACCATCGAGTGCTCCTCCACGCCTCTGCCCTTGAAGCCACCCGGGCTTTGCCCGTCGAGGTCCCTAAGGGACCTTTCTTGGCCCTTAGGTTGTATAAGAGAAGGCATGATACTCATTTCCTACCCAGGAGACCACTCTGTGTGATCCGTAGGCCAGGACCGTCACATGCCTCATCATGGCCCTATCCACTCAACGCGAATCATTCCTGGACTCACCCTGTTCCTAAGAACTTAACTCCCATCCCTAAGGGCCCATTTCAGGTTCAGTTATTGCATTTTGGTCAAAATGGCTGAATTAAATTACCACTTTGTTCTGCCCGCCCTTCTTTGAGTGTTACTGAGGTGCTGAGATTTTAATCCGATGGTGTGCCTTTTTCTCAATACCATTTTTTTAAAAGAGAAGGTAGCTTTCAAATTAATAATTTTAAAACAGTATTTATCTAGCAGTGGGACTGGATTCCATTTTTAAAAAAACATCCTAACATCAAAATATCGTAATTGCATTACCTTAAAAAGAGTCAGGGGGCTTCCCTGGTGGCGCAGTGGTTGGGAGTCCGCCTGACGATGCAGGGGATGCGGGTTCGTGCCCGGTCCGGGAGGATCCCGCGAGCCGCGGAGCGGTTGGGTCCGTGAGCCATGGCCGCTGAGCCTGCGCGTCCGGAGCCTGTGCTCTGCAATGGGAGAGGCCGCAACAGTGAGAGGCCCGCATAACGCAAAAAAAAAAAAAAAGGGTCAGGCAGGCTCAGGGATATTAAGGTGTAAACTTTAGAAGTGGGTAGTACTGGGGAAATCCTGGGTTAGCACCTGCTGAGAGCCAGCTACATAAGGGAAAACACCCCTAGGAGTAGAAAAACCTAGGCAGGTCCCAGCTGTGAAAGGTGAGAGTGAATGAATTCACCTAAATTCATACAGATCGCAAACCACACCCACGACTAGAAAAGACTACCCTGTCTCCAGTTAAACAGACATGGGTCCTTCTCCTCGCTTAGATTTTGGCCCAGCAGTCCCACTATCTTGATACCTCTTTGATACCTTTCAGAAGGTACGTGTTATGTATTGTCTGGCCTTTTCTATTGTTTTCCTTTACAAACTGAACATGTGATGCTCTTAGATATAATGGTCCCGTTTCCTTCCTCTCTGCCCCTTGTAGCTCCTTCTGGCCGAATGTCTGTAATCAAGAACCTGCAGAGCCTGGACCCCAGCCACAGGATAAGTGACCGGGACTACACTGGCTGGATGGATTTCGGCCGGCGCAGTGCCGAGGAGTATGAATACACCTCCTAGAAGACCCAGCCTTCATCAGCACAACAGGAAGCAAACTCCTGACTCAGAGGAGGCAGAATAAGAAAACAATCACGCTCATAACTCGTTGTCTCTGACGTCTGACATTTAAAGTATCTATTTATTAAGTGTTCAATGTGAAAAATCTGTCTGTAACGTTGTCCAATGTAACCATGCACCTTAGCACAAATGTACAAGTGGAAGACAAAATGTTTCCCTCATCTGTGACCCACACTCCCCGTTCCTAAAGTGTTGCTATGCTATTAAAGTGATTTCATTCTGCCCCTTATTCCCTGTTTCTACCGAGGGCAAAGGGTCCTTTAATCCTCAGAACATTCAAGGAGGGATCCCTGATGTATGCGTCCCAAGGAGGAATCCCTGTGGTAGATGGTCCCAGAAAGGGCTTGAGAAATGAGGGTCAGGCATAGAGCTGGCTTCTCTACTTCAGGCCAGGTAGCTAGTGAAAGGGTCTTCTGTGTCAGCCCTGGGCCCTGGGCCCCAGTGGGGCACCACTGCAAAAAAACCCTGCCCAGCTTATAGTGCTACTCGTTTGTCTGGGTGAATCCCAGAGAGGCAGCTGGAGATGGAGGTTTCCATCAGCCCATCCCCACGGGGTGTTCTCTGCCAGCTCCATCCACACCAGGGTTTCTCTGGGGGTGCTCTTGGCCTTTAAACAAATAATGGGGCAGCGCTGGTCAGCACTTTTACATGTATTGGACCTCTCCATGGCCCTGTGGCACAGAGGTTATTGTCCTTTTACAAATGAGGAAACAGACTCTGAGAGATGAAAGTGACTAGCCCGTGGTTCCCCAGCTAAAGAAATTCACAGACTTGTGGGCATATGGCTCCTAGGTTAGCGTGACCTCCATCGCTCTAGCACTTCTCAGACTCTGGAGTGGGTATGAGTCACCTGGAAATCTCGATGAACTGCACATTCTGACTAAGCAGTTCTGGGCTGTGGTCTAAGCAAGCCCCCAGGTAATATCTGGTCCTGGACCACACTTGGGAGTCACGACAGTATAGAAAAGAGTCTGATTACAACCCCTTGGGTCTCACTGTATTCCAGAGATGTATTGCCGGGCATGTTCTGGGGGATCTGATAGTTACCCAGAGCAGAAGCTCTCTTTTCACGGGCCACTCCCTCTATTGGGTCTCTGCCGGGATCAGCAGAGAGAACTAGTCCAAAGGGATGTCCAGGGATCATCTAACACCAGCCATCACACAGCAGCTTTTCTGTACCTCCTGGCTGAGGCCCCCAGGAACCCAGGGTTTTATACAGCAAAGGCCGCAGGTGGCCCAATACAACAGGACATGCAGCCCCAAAGGGGACAGACATTGGAAAGAATGGTGGTAAGTTCAGTTTTCAAGGAAGGCATACTGCTGTTTGGTTCCATATCAGTTGGGCACCACCCAGTGACCATTCTGGGAAGTAGATGGTGGGCTATGTGTTACTTTAGTTCTCAAAGTCTTTGATACGCTAATTAGGACCAGATTCAAGTATGCATGGGGTGAGCCCTGGAGTTCATGAAGGACTATATGGGGTTGCTTTCCTGAGCTACTCCCTTTCTACGATCTCCCCAGTACTTTCCAGTTCCCTGGGGCTCCCCTTTTTGGTCCTCCACCCAAAAACTTGGGGCTCTGGTTACCCTATTCTGCCACACACTGCCACGTTTGGGCCCACGTTCAGGTCCAAGTAACAGAAGAATAGAGAGAGAAAAAAAGCAATGGGGATTGACTCCACCCTCTTGGGATCACAGCTCCTCTGATCCAAGAGCAAGTTTCCCCTTCCTTAGAGTTTTGGCCCTGGCCAGGCTCGTGACTGACTGCTACCACAGCAGCTGTATGTTTGCCTGGGGGCTGTGGCATGAAAGAAAGAGAAGAAAGAAAAAAACAGGGAATGTTCATGCTCTCTGGCCATTAGGAATTCCCTTTTTCACTCCTCGAGCCAGAACTAAGGGGCATCTCCTGGAGGTGTCTGTGGCCCAGACCCCACTTCTGGTCCTCAGCTGTGTTAGGCTCAAGAAAGACCCCCACTCATAGCCTTCAGGGACTGTCCCTGCCTCCTCTCTGCCCACCAGGGCCTGGGAGTTTCCGCTGAAATTCTAGGATCTTGATGAACTATTATCTCAGATGTGCTGAAATTTAAAAACCCAGTTATTCACAGCACCAGCCTATTCTCTAAGATTGGGTGGCTTATTTTATTCTCTTAATTTTGAATCCTTTACTGTGACTCCCAAGAGGCTTCCGGTTTGGAAAATCCCAAGACAGCACAAATGGGATTAGTGACAAGTGGGATGTTACATCTAATCTAAGCTCCAAGACCAACAACTTCTCTACCTTTCCTTTCCACGGCTCACATGTTGGTCTGGGCACATGGAAGCAGGCAGAATTGGCAAGAGTTCAAGCCTTACCTGCCCTAACACCTCTGGACTGTAGCCAGAGTGACTCAAAGCGTTTGATCTTTTTCCAAGTTCCATTCTGGAAAGGATTCAACTGCTCTCTGGCATCACCTCGTGTGGACTGTTACAAGCTCTTCACTAGCCCGACAGCACTCAGGGAAGCGCACCTGTGTGTCAGGCACTATACTGATGTGGCAGGTACAGCAACCAAGAACTCCAGTGGGAGATTCACAAAAGCACAGTATAATGTTCCAAGAATGATGGCAGGTAATATTCAGAGGCTGGGAGAGAGCAGCAGAGCTGGCTGAATTAAGGGGCAAGACAGCTGGGCAGCTGCCCCAGGAGCCAGTCTCAAAGAGACATCTAATCATCACTGCACCATTGGAATCTGGGTATCAGTGAAATTCTTCATACTCAGTAACTTAGCTAACTGAAGAAATGGGCATCGATTCCTCCTCTACAGAAGATGACAATGCCCTCAAGTGGACAGTTTTTTAAAACAACCACTCCTGTGGGTGCCAGCTTCTCTCCATAGAGAAACACGTTGAAATCTGCAGGATTCTCTTTGCCAAGCTGCTGGTTAACCCACCTAGTCAGCTGAAATTTTAAAACCAGATAATTCAGGCCCTCAGACTGTTTATTCTAAGAATGGGTGATTTATTTTATCTTAACGTTGGAACTTGAATACGACTGCCAAAAGGCTCCAGAGCTTGGAAAATCACTCAATGAAACTGAAAAGAGAACAAGAACCACCGACAAATGAAATGCTTTTTGTAGAATTAAAACCAAGAAAAATAAAAGGAAATCTTAGATGTATTTTAAAGATAACTTGGTAGCTATGGTTACCTCTAATTAGTGAGCGCCTCACGCTTTCCAGATTTGAGCGGAGGAAAGCTGAAGTGAAAAACAATTCCAAGTTATTAAAAATGTTAAGTTCCAATGAGTGCATGTAATGTACTTTGGAAATGTAATTTAATATCTGTTGAATCCAGTAATTAAGAAGTTGGTCTTGCATTTTGGATTTTTTAATTTTATTTTTTTCTGTAACTTATCATTATAACATGTTACAAAAAACTATTGCCCCCTGATAGATTAACTTAAAAAGCAAAACCGGGGGGACCTTCAAGATAGCAGAGGAGTAAGACGTGGAGATCACCTTCCTCCTCACAAATACATCAGAAATACATCTACACGTGGAACAACTCCTACAGAACACCTACTGAATGCTCGCAAAAGACCTCAGACTTCCCAAAAGGCAAGCAAATCCAAACGTACCTGGGTAGGGCAAAAGAAAAAACAGAGACAAAAGAATAGGGATGGGACCCGCACCAGTGGGAGGGAGCCGTGAAGGAGGAAAGGTTTTCACATACTAGGAAGCCCCTTCGAAGGCGGAGACTGCGGGTGGCGGAGCGGGGAAGCTTCGGAGCCTCGGAGGAGAGCTCAGCAACAGGGGTGCAGAGGGCAAAGCGGAGAGATTCCCACACAGAGGATCAGTGCCTACGGGCACTCACCAGCCCAAGAGGCCTGTCTGCTCACCCGCCGGGGCGGGTGGGGCTGGGGGCTGAGGCTCCGGGCTTCGGAGGTCAGATCCCAGGGAGAGGACTGGGGTTGGCTGCGTGAACACAGCCTGAAAGGGGCTAGTGCGCCACAGCTAGCCGGGAGGGAGTCCGGGAAAAAGTCTGGAGCTGCCTAAGAGGCAAGAGACCATTGTTTCAGGGTGCGCGAGGAGAGGGGATTCCTTCCCTGTCTGCCCACAGAAGGCAGAGCACTGCCTAAACGAGCTCCAGAGATGGGCGCGAGCCGCAGCTATCAGGTCGGACACCAGAGACGCGCATGAAACGCTAAGGAGCATTTCACCTCCTGCAGCCACCAAGAAGCCTGTGTGCAAGCACAGGTCACTATCCACACACCCCCGGGAGCCTGTGTAGCCCGCCACTGCCAGGGTCCTGTGATCCAGGGACAAGTTCCCGGGAGAATTCACGGTGCACCTCAGGCTGTTGCAATGTCACGCTAGCCTCTGCCGCCGCAGGCTTGCCCCGCACTCCAATTATAACTACCGTACCCCACACGCCCCAGCATGAGTGAGCAAGAGAGCTCTAATGAGCTGCTGCTTTAACCCCGTTCTGTCCTGGAACAGACCTTGGGGCCAAAACCAAAGCTGAACCCCAGGAGCTGTGCGAACGAAAAAGAGAAAGGGTAGTTTCTCTGTGCAGCCTCAAGAGCAGCAGATTAAACCCCCACAATCAACTTGATGTACCCTGCATCTGTGGAATAGACAACTAATCATCCCAAAATTGAGGCGGCAGACTTTGGGAGCAACTGTAGGCTTGGGGTCTGCTGTCCATGACTGATTTGTTTCTGAATTTTATGTTTATCTTAGTATAGTTTTTAGCACTTGTTATCATTGGTGGATTTGTTTATTGGTTTGGTTGCTCTCTTCTTTTTTTAAAATTATTATTTTTATTTTAATAACTTTTTTCTTTCTCTTTTTCTCCCTTTCTTACTGAGCCATGTGGCTGACAGGGTCTTGGTGCTCCGGCCTGATGTCAGGCCTGAGCCTCTGCTATGGGAGAGCCAACTTCAGGACAATGGTCCACCAGAGACCTCCTGGCCCCACGTAATATCAATCGGCGAGAGCTCTCCCAGAGACTCCATCTCAACGCTAAGACCCAGCTCCACCCAACAGCCAGCAAGCTCCAGGGCTGGACACCCCATGCCAAACAACTAGCAAGACAGGAACACAAACCCACCCATTAGCAGAGAGGCTGCCTAAAATCATACTAAGTTCACAGACACCCCAAAACACATCACCAGACACCAGAAAGACAAGATCCAGCCCCACCCACCAGGAAGCCTACACAAGCCACTGAACCAGCCTCACCCACTGGGGGCAGACACCACAAACAACAGGAACTACGAACCTGCAGCCTGTGAAAAGGAGATCCCAAACACGGTAAGTTAAACAAAATGAGAAGACAGAGAAATAGGCAGCAGTTGAAGGGGCAAGGTAAAAACCCACCAGACGAAACAAATGAAGAGGAAATAGGCAGTCTACCTGAAAAAGAATTCAGAGTAATGATAGTAAAGGTGATCTAAAATCTTGGAAATAGAATGGAGAAAATAAAATAGACATTTAACAACGACCTAGGAGAACTAAAGAGCAAACAAACAGTGATGAACAACAGAATAAATGAAATTAAAAATTCTCTAGAAGGAATCAATAGTAGAATAACTGAGGCAGAAGAATGGATAAGTGATCTGGAAGATAAAATAGTGGAAAAAACTACAACAGAGCAGAATAAAGAAAAAAGAATGAAAAGATTTGAGGACAGTCTCAGAGACCTCTGGGACAACATTAAACACACCAACATTCGAATTATAGGAGTCCCAGAAGAAGAAGAAAAAAAGAAAGGATCTGAGAAAATAGTTGAAGAGATTATAGTTGAAAACTTCCCTAACAAGGGAAAGGAAATAGTCAATCAAGTCCAGGAAGCGCAGAGAGCCCCATATAGGATAAATTCAAGGATAAACATGCCAAGACGCATATTAATCAAAGTATCAAAAATTAAATTCAGGGGCTTCCCTGGTGGCTCAGTGGTCAAGAATCTGCCTGCCAATGCAAAGGACACAGGTTCGAGCACTGGCCCGGGAAGATCCCACATGCCGCAGAGCAACTAAGCCCGTGTGCCACAACTACTGAGCCTGTGCTCAAGAACCCGCAAGCCACAACTACTGAGCTCACATGCCACAACTACTGAAGCCTGCGTGCCTACAGCCCATGTTCCGCAAGAAGAGAAGCCATGACAATGAGAAGCCCACACACCACAACGAAGAGTAGCCCCCGTTCACTGCAGCTAGAGAAAGCCCGCACACAGCAATGATGACCCAACACAGCCAAAAATAAAAACAAACAAATAAATAAATTTATTAAACAAAATTAAATTCAAAGAAAAAATATTAAAAGCTGCAAGGGAAAAGCAACAAATAACATACAAGGGAATCCCCATAAGGTTAACAGCTGATCTTTCAGCAGAAACTCTGAAGCTAGAAGGGAGTGGCAGGACATATTTAAAGTGATGAAAGGGAAAAACCTACAACCAAAATTACTCTACCCAGCAAGGATCTCATTCAGATTCGACAGAGAAATTAAAACCTTTGCAGACAAGCAAAAGTTAAGAGAATTCAGCACCACCAAACCAGCTTTACAACAAATACTAAAGGAACTTCTCTAGGCAGGAAACACAAGAGAAGGAAAACACCTACAAAAACAAACCCAAAACAATTAAGAAAATGGTAATAAGAACATACATATCAATAACGACCTTAAATGTAAATGGATTAACTGCCCCAACCAAAAGACATAGACTGGCTGAATGGATACAAAAACAAGATCCGTATATATGCTGTCTACAAGAGACCCACTTCAGACCTAGGGACACATACCTAGGGACACAGACTGAAAGTGAGGGGATGGAAAAAGATATTCCATGCAAATCGAAATCAAAAGAAAGCTGGAGTAGCAATACTCATATCAGACAAAGTAGACTTTAAAATAAAGACTGTTATAAGAGACAGAGAAAGACACTACATAATGATCAAGGGATCAATCCAAGAAGAAGATATAACAATTTGTAAATATTTATGTACCCAACATAGGAGCAATTCAGTACCTAAGGTAAATGCTAACAGCCATAAAAGGGGAAATCCACAGTAACACAATAATAGTAGGGAATTTTAACTCTCCACTTTCACCAACGGACAGATCACCCAAAGTGAAAATAAATAAGGAAACACAAGCTTTAAATGATACATTAAACAAGATGGACTTAATTGATATTTATAGGACATGCCATCCAAAAACAACAGAATACACTTTCTTCTCAAGTGCTCGTGAAACATTCTCCACGATAGATCATATCTTGGGTCACAAATTAAGCCTTGGTAAATTTAAGAAAATTGAAGTCGTATCAAGTATCTTTTCTGACCATAACACTATGAGACTAGATATCAGTTACAGGAAAAAAACTGTAAAAAATATAAACACATGGAGGCTAAACAATACACTATTTAATAATGAAGTGATCACTGAAGAAATCAAAGAGGAAATCAAAAAATACCTAGAAACAAATGACAATGAAAACAAGACAACCCAAAACCCATGGGATGCAGCAAAAGCAGTTCTAAAAGGGAAGTTGACAGCAATACAATCCTACCTCAAGAAACAAGAAAAATATGAAATAAACAACCTAATCTTACACCTAAAGCAATTCGAGAAAGAATAAAAAAAGAAACCCAAAGTTAGCAGAAGGAAAGAAATCATAAAGATCAGATCAGAAATAAATGAAAAAGAAATGAAGGAAACAATAGCAAAGATCCATAAAACCAAACACTGGTTCCTTGAGAAGGTAAACAAAATTGATAAACCATTAGCCAGACTCATCAAGAAAAAGGGAGAAGGCTCAAATCAACAGAATTAGAAATGAAAAAGGAGAAGTAACAAATGAAACTGCAGAAATACCAAGGATCATGAGAGATCACTACAAACATCAATATGCCAATAAAATGGACAAATTCTTAGAAAAGCACAACCTTCCGAGACTGGACCAGGAAGAAATAGAAAATATAAACAGACTTATCACAAGCACTGAAATTGAAACTGTCATTAAAAATCTTCCAACAAACAAAAGCCCAGGACCAGATGGCCTCACAGGCGAATTCTAACAAACATTTAGAGAAGAGCTAACACCTATCCTTCTCAAACTCTTCCAAAATATAGCAGAGGGAGGAACACTCCCAAACTCATTCTACGAGGTCACCATCATCATGATACCAAAACCAGACAAAGATGTCACAAAAAAAGAAAACTACAGGCCAATATTACTGATGAACATACATGCAAAAATCCTCAGCAAAATACTAGCAAACAGAATGCAACAGCACATTAAAAGGATCATACACCATGATGAAGTGGGGTTTATCCCAGGAATGCAAGGATTCTTCAATACACGCAAATCAACCACTGTGATACACCATATTAACAAACTGAAGGATAAAAACGATATGATCATCTCTATAGATGCAGAAAAAGCTTTCGACAAAATTCAACACCCGTTTATGATAAAAACCCCCAAGAAAGTAGGCATAGAGGGAACTTACCTCAACATAATAAAGACCATGTATGACAAACCCACAGTGAATATCGTTCTCAATGGTGAAAAACTGAAACCATTTCCTCTAACATAAGGAACAAGACAAGGTTGCCCACTCTCACCATAATTCAACATAGTTTTGGAAGTTTTAGCCACAGCAGTCAGAGAAGAAAAAGAAATAAAAGGAATCCAAATCAGAAAAGAAGGAGTAAAACTATCACTGTTTGCAGATGACATGATACTATACATAAAGAATCCTAAAGATGCTACTAGAAAACTACTAGAGCTAATCAATGAATTTGGTAAAGTAGCAGGATACAAAATGAATGCACAGAAATCTCTTGCATTCCTATAAACTAATGATGAAAAATCTGAAAGTGAAATTAAGGAAACACTCCCATTTACCACTGCAACAAAAAGAATAAAATACCTAGGAATAAGCCTACCTAAGGAGAGAAAAGACCTGTATGCAGAAAACTATAAGACACTAATGAAGGAAATTAAAGATGATACAAATACATAGAGAGATATACCAAGTTCTTGGATTGGAAGAATCAACATTGTGAAAATGACTCTACTACCCAAAACAATCTACAGATTCAATGCAATCCCTATCAAATTACCCGTGACAATTTTTACAGAACTAGAACAAAAAATTTCACCATTTGTATGGAAACACAAAAGACCCCGAATAGCCAAATCAATGTTGAGAACGAAAAATGGAGCTGGAGGAATCAGGCTCCCGGTATTCAGATTATACTACAAAGCTACAGTAATCACGACAGTATGGTACTGGCACAAAAACAGAAATATAGATCAATGGAACAGGATAGAAAGCCCAGAGATAAACGCACGCACATATGGTCACTTTATCTTTGATAAAGGAGGCAACAGTATACAGTGGAAAAAAGACAGCCTCTTCAATAAGTGGTGCTGGGAAAACTGGACAGGTACATGTAAAAGTATGCGATTAGAACACTCCCTAACACCATACACAAAAATAAGCTCAAAATGGATTAAAGACCTAAATGTAAGGCCAGAAACTATCAAACTCTTAGAGGAAAACATAGGCAGAACACTCTATAACATCAATCACAGCAAGATCCTTTATGACCCACCTCCTAGAGAAATGGAAATAAAAATAAACAAAAAGGACCTAATGAAACTTAAAAGCTTTTGCACAGCAAAGGAAACCATAAACAAGACCAAAAGACAACCCTCAGAATGGGAGAAAATAATGCAAATGAAGTAACTGACAAAGGATTAATCTCCAAAATTTACAAGCAGCTCATGCAGCTGAATAACAAAAAAACAAACAACCTAATCCAAAAATGGGCAGAAGACCTAAATAGGCATTTCTCAAAAGAAAATATAGAGATTGCCAAAAAGCACATGAAAGAAAACTCATCATTAATCATCAGACTAATGCAAATCAAAACTACAATGAGATATCATATCACACCAGTCAGAATGGGCATCATCAAAAAATGTAGAAACAATAAATGCTGGAGAAGCTGTGGAGAAAAGGGAACACTCTTGCACTGCTGGTGGGAATGTGAATTGGTACAGCCACTATGGAGAACAGTATGGAGGTTCCTTAGAAAACTACAAATAGAACAACCATATGACCCAGCAATCCCACTACTGGGCATATACCCTGAGAAAACCATAATTCAAAAAGAGTCATGTACCAAAATGCTCATTGCAGCTCTATTTACAATAGCCAGGAGATGGAAGCAACCTAAGTGTCCATCATCGGATGAATGGATACAGAAGGTGTGGCACATATATACAATGGAATATTACTCAGCCATAAAAAGAAACGAAATTGAGTTATTTGTAGTGAGGTGGATGGACCTGCAGTCTGTAATACAGAGTGAAGTAAGTCAGGAAGAGAAAGACAAATAGATATGCTAACACTATATGTGGAATCTAAGAAAAAAAACATGTCATGAAGAACCTAGTGTTAAGACGGGAATAAAGACACAGACCTACTAGAGAATGGACTTGAGGATATGGGGAGGGGGAAGGGTAAGCTGTGACAAATCGAGAGAGTGGCATGGACATATATACACTACCAAACGTGAAATAGCTAGTGGGAAGCAGCCGCATAGCACAGGGAGATCAGCTCCGTGCTTTGTGAACACTTAGAGGGGTGAGATAGGGAGGGTGGGAGGGAGAGAGATGCAAGAGGGAAGAGATATGGGAACATATGTATATGTATAACTGAGTTACATTGTTATAAAGCAGAAAACAACACACCATTGTAAAGCAATTATACTCCAATAAAGATGTAAAGTAAAATAAAAGGTAATGAGGGCTTCCCTGGTGGCGCAGTGGTTGAGAGTCCGCCTGCCGATGCAGGGGACACGAGTTCGTGCCCCGGTCCAGGAGGATCCCACATACAGCGGAGCGGCTGGGCCCATGAGCCATGGCCGCTGAGCCTGCGTGTCCGGAGCCTGTGCTCCGCAACGGGAGAGGCCACAACAGTGAGAGGCCCGCATACCAAAAAAATAAATATATAAAATAAAAGGTATTGAGAAGTCACAGATGTAGAAAACAAACTTATGGTTACCAGGCAGGAAGGGGGAGGGAGGGAGGGATAAACTGAGGGATTGGGATTGACATATACACACTACTATATATAAAATAGATAACTAATAAGAACCTACTGTATAGCACAGGAAACGCTACTTAGTACTCTATAATGGCCTATATCGGAAAAGAATCTAAACGAGGATGAATATATGAACATTTATAACTGATTCAAATTGCTGTATACCTGAAACTGACACAACATTGTAAATCAACTGTATTCCAATACAACTTTTACTTTAAAAAATGACAAAAAAAAAAAAAAAAGGTGAGGAACCCAGCAGGAACCACCTCACACAACAGGGCACACATAACAAAGGGGATGAGGAGCACAGCAGGAACCACCTCACACCAAAAGGTCCTCATCACAAAGGGGATGAGGTACCAAGCAGGAACTACCTCACACCATATCCCACATCACAAAGGGGATGAGGATCCAAGCAGGAACCACCTCACACATAAGGGCCCACATAGAGGAGTTGAGGAAAATGGCAGACGCGTAAGACGCGGAGATCAACTTCCTCCCCACAGACACATCCGAAATACATCTACTTGTGGAACTGCTCCTACAGAACACCCACTGAACGCTGGCAGAAGACCTCAGACCTCCCAATAGGCAAGAAATTCCCAACGCACCTGGGTAGGGCAAAAGTAAAAACAATAAACAGAGACAAAAGAATAGCGACAGGACCTGCCCCAGTGGGAGCGAGCTGTGAAGGAGGAAAGGTTCCCACACACTAGGAAGCCCCTTCGTGGGCGGAGACTGTGGGTGGCAGAGGAGAGCACAGCAACAGGGGTGCGGAGGGAAAAGCGGGCAGATTCCCGCACAGAGAATCGGTGCCGACCGGCACTCACCGGCCCGAGAGGCTTGTCTGCTCACCCACCGGCGTGGGCGGGGGCTGGGAGCCGAGGCTTGGGCTTCGGTCCGATCGGATCGCAGGGAGAGGACTGGCGGTGTAAACACAGCCTGAAGGGTTTAGTGCACCACGGCTACCCGGGATGGAGTTCGAGGAAATGTCTGGAGCTGGCAAAGAGACAAGAGACGTTTTCTTACCTCTTTGTTTCCTGGTGCGCGAGGAGAGGGGATTAAGAGCGCTGCTTAAAGGAGCTCCAGAGACGGGCGCCAGCTGCGGCTAACAGCGCGGACTCCAGACACGGGCATAAGACGCTAAGGCTGCTGCTGCCACCACCAAGAAGCCTGTGGGCGAGCACAGGTCACTGTCCACACCACCCCTCCCCGGAGCCTGTGCAGCCCGCCACTGCCAGGGTCCCGTGATCCAGGGACAACTTCCCCGGGAGAACGCACGGCGCGCCTCACGCTGGTGCAACGTCACGCCGGCCTCTGCCGCCGCAGGCCCGCCCCGCACTCCATGCCCCTCCCGCCCCTCCGGCCTGAGTGCGCCAGAGCGCCCGAATCAGCTGCTCTCTTAACCCCGTCCTGTCTGAGCGAAGAACAGACGCCCTCAGGCGACTTACGCACAGAGGCGGAGCCAAACCCAAAGCTGAGCCCCAGGAGCTGTGCGAACAAAGAAGAGAAATGGAAATTTCTCCCAGCAGCCTCAGATGCAGCAGATTAAATCTCCACAATCAACTTGATATACCCTGCAACTGTGGAATAACTGAATAGACAATGAATCATCCCAAATCGGGGAGGTGGACTTTGAGAGCAAGATATATTATTTTTTTCCTATTTTCCTCTTTATGTAAGTGTGTATGTGTATGCTTCTGTGTGAGATTTTGTCTGTATAACTTTGCTTTCACCATTTGTCCTAAGTTTCTGTCCGTCCGTTTTTTTTTTCTTTTCTAAAAAATTTTTTTCTTAATAACTATTTTTTATTTTAATAACTTTATTTTATCTAACTTTATTTTATTTTATCCTCTATCTTTCTTTCTTTTTTTCTACTTTTTCTCCCTTTGAGTCTGAGCCATGTTGATGAAAGGCTCTTGGTGCTCCAGCCAGGAGCCAGTGCTGTGCCTCTGAGGTGGGAGAGCCAACTTCAGGACACTGGTCCACAAGAGACCTCCCAGCTCTATGTAATATCAAACGGCGAAAACCTCCCAGAGATCTCCATCTCAACACCAAGACCCAGCTTCACTCAACGACCAGCAAGCTACAGTGCTGGACACCCTATGCCAAACAACTGGCAAGACAGGAACACAACCCCACCCATTAGCACAGAGGCTGCCTAAAATCGTAAAAAGGCCACAGACACCCCAAAACACACCACCAGACGTGGACCTGTCCACCAGAAAGACAAGATCCAGCCTCATCCACCAGAACACAGGCACTACTCCCCTCCACCAGGAAGCCTACAGAACCCACTGAACCAACTGTAGCCACTGGGGAAAGACACCAAAAACAACAGAAACTACGAACCTGCAGCCTGCAAAAAGGAGACCTCAAACACAGTAAGATAAGCAAAATGAGAAGACAGAAAAACACACAGCAGATGAAGGAGCAAGGTTGAAAAACACCAGACCAAAACTATGAAGAGGAAATAGGCAGTCTATCTGAAAAAGAATTCAGAATAATGATAGTAAAGATGATCCTACACCTTGGAACTAGAATGGAAAAAATACAAGAAACATTTAACAAGGACCTAGAAGAACTAAAGAGCAAACAAACGATGATGAACAACATAATAAATGAAATTAAATATTCTCTAGAAGAAATCAATAGCAGAATAACTGAGGCAGAAAAATCGATAAGTGACCTGGAAGATAAAATAGTGGAAATAACTACTGCAGAGAAGAATAAAGAAGAAAGAATGAAAAAAACTGAGGACAGTCTCAGAGACATCTGGGACAACATTAAATGCACCAATATTCGAATTAAAGTGGTCCCAGAAGAAGAAGAGTAAAAGAAAGGGACTGAGAAAATATTTGAAGAGATTATAGTTGAAAACTTCCCTAATATGGGAAAGGAAATAGTTAATCAAGTCTAGGAAGCACAGAGAGTCCCATACAAGATAAATACAAGAAGAAACACACCAAGACACATATTAATCAAACTATCAAAAATTAAATACAAAGAAAACATATTAAAAGCAGCAAGGGAAAAACAACAAATAACACACAAGGGAATCCCCATAAGGTTAACAGCTGATCTTTCAGCAGAAACTCTGCAAGCCAGAGGGAGTGGCAGGACATATTTAAAGTGATGAAGGAGAAAAACCTAGAACCGAGATTACCCAGCAAGGATCTTATTCAGATTTGATGGAGAATTTAAAATCTTTACTGACAAACAAAAGCTGAGAGGGTTCAGCACCACCAAACCAGCTTTACAACAAATGCTAAAGGACTTCTCTAGGCAAGAAACACAGGAGAAGGAAAAGATCTACAATAACAAGCCCAAAACAATTAAGAAAATGGGAATAGGAACATACATATCGATAATTACCTTAAATGTAAATGGATTAAATGCTCCCACTACAAGATACAGACTGGCTGAATGGATACAAAAACAAGACCCATATATGTGCTGTCTACAAGAGACCCACTTCAGACCTAGGGACACATACAGACTGAAAGTGAGGGGATGGAAAAACATATTCCATGCAAGTGGAAATCAAAAGAAAGCTGGACTAGCAATTCTCATATCAGACAAAATAGACTTTAAAATAAAGATTATTACAAGAGACAAAGAAGGACACTACATAATGATCAAGGGATCGATCCCAGAAGAAGATATAACAATTGTAAATATTTATGCACCCAACATAGGAGCACCTCAATACATAAGGCAAATACTAACAGCCATAAAAGGGGAGATCGACAGTAACACAATCATAGTAGGGGACTTTAACACCCCACATTCACCAATGGACAGATCATCCAAATGAAAATAAATAAGGAAACACAAGCTTTAAATGATACATCAAACAAGATGGACTTAATTGATATTCATAGGAAATGCCATCCCAAAACAAGAGAATACAAATTTTTCTCAAGTACTCATGGAATGTTCTCCAGGATAGATCCTGTCTTGGGTCACAAATCAAGCCTTGGTAAATTTAAGAAAATTGAAGTGTATCGAGTATCTTTTACGACCACAATGCTGTGAGACTAAATATCAATTACAGGAAAAGATCTGTAAAAAATACAAACACATGGAGGCTAAACAATACACTATTTAATAACGAAGTGATCACTGAAGAAATCAAAGAGGAAATCAAAAAATACCTAGAAACAAATGACAATGGAGACACGACGACCCAAAACCTATGGGATGCAGCAAAAGCAGTTGTAAGAGGGAAGTTTACAGCAATACCATCCTACCTTAAGAAACAGGAAACATCTCGATAAAACAACCTAACCTTGAACCTAAAGCAATTACTGAAAGAAGAACAAAACAACCCCAAAGTTAGGAGAAGGAAACAAATCATAAAGATCATATCGGAAATAAATGAAAAAGAAATGAAGAAACGATAGCAAAGATCAATAAAACTGAAAGCTTGTTCTTTGAGAAGATAAACAAAATTGATAAACCATTAGCCTGACTCATCAGGATAAAAAGGGAGAACACTCAAATCAATAGAATTAGAAATGAAAAAGTAGAAGTAACCAACTGACACTGCAGAAATACAAAAGATCATGAGACATTACTACAAGCAACTCTATGCCAATAAAATGGACAACCTGGAGGAAACAGACAAATTCTTAGAAATGCACAACCTGCCAAGACTGAATGAGGAAGCAATAGAAAATATGAACAGACAAATCACAAGCACTGAAATTGAAACTGTGATTTAAAATCTTCCAACAAACAAAAGCCCAGGAAAGATGGCTTCACAGGTGAATTATATCAAACAATTAGAGAAGAGATAACACCTATCCTTCTCAAACTCTTCCAAAATATAGCAGAGGGAGGAACACTCCCAAACTCATTCTACGAGGCCACCATCACTCTGATACAAAAACCAGACAAAGATGTCACAAAGAGAGAAAACTACAGGCCAATATAACTGGTGAATATAGATGCAAATGTCCTCAACAAACTACTAGCAAACGGAATCCAACAGCACATTAAAAGGAACGTACACCATGATCAAGTGGAATTTATTCCAGCAATGCAAGGATTCTTCAATATACGCAAATCAATCAACGTGATACACCATATTAACAAATTGAAGGAGAAAAACGATATGATCATCTCAATAGATGCAGAGAAAGCTTTCAACAAAATTCAACACCGAGTTATGATAAAAACCCTGCAGAAAGTAGGCATAGAGGGAATTTTCCTCAACATAATAAAGGCCATATATGACAAACCGACAGCCAACATCATCCTCAATGGTGGAAAACTGAAAGCATTTCCACTAAGATCAGGAACAAGACAAGGTTTCCCACTCTCACCACTCTGCCCACTATGTTGAATAATTCAACATAGTTTTGGAAGTTTTAGCCACAGCAATCAGAGAAGAAAAGGAAATAAAAGGAATCCAAATTGGAATAGAAGAAATAAAGCTGTCACTGTTTGAAGATGACATGATACTATACATGGAGAATCCTAAAGATGCTACCAGAAAACTATTAGAACTAATCAATGAATTTGGTAAAGTAGCAGGATACAAAATTAATGCACAGAAATCTCTTGCATTCCTATATACTAATGATGAAAAATCTGAAAGTGAAATTAAGAAAACACTCCCATTTACCATTGCAACAAAAAGAATAAAATATCTAGGAATAAACCTACCTAAGGAGACAAAAGACCTGTATGCAGTACATTATAAGACACTAATGAACGAAATTAAAGATGATACAAATAGATGGGGAGATATACCATGTTCCTGGATTGGAAGAATCAACATTGTGAAAATGACTCTACTACCCAAAGCAATCTACAGATTCAATGCAATCCCTATCAAACTACCACTGGCATTTTTCACAGAACTAGAACAAAAAATTTCACCATTTGTATGGAAACACAAAAGACCCCGAATATCCAAAGCAATCTTGAGAACGAAAAATGGAGCTGGAGGAATCAGTCTCCCTGACTTCAGATTATACTACAAAGCTACAGTAATCAAGACAGTATGGTACTGGCACAAAAGCAGAAATATAGATCAATGGAACAGGATAGAAAGCGCAGAGATAAACACACGCACATATGGTCACTTTATCTTTGATAAAGGAGGCAACAGTATACAGTGGAGAAAAGACAGCCCTTCAATAATGGTGCTGGGAAAACTGGACAGGTATATGTAAAAGTATGTGATTAGAACACTCCCTAACAGCATACACAAAAATAAGCTCAAAATGGATTAAAGACCTAAATGTAAGGCCAGAAACTATCAAACTCTTAGAGGAAAACATAGGCAGAACACTCTATGACATAATCCACAGCAAGATGCTTTTTGACCCACCTCCTAGAGAAATGGAAATAAAAACAAAAATAAACAAATGGGACCTAATGAAACTTAAAAGCTTTTGCACGGCAAAGGAAACCCTAAACAAGACCAAAAGACAACCCTCAGAATGGGAGAAAATATTTGCAAATGAAGTAACTGACAGAGGATTAATCTCCAAAATTTACAAGCAGCTCATGCAGCTGAATAACAAAAAAACAAACAACCTAATCCAAAAATGGGCAGAAGGCCTAAATAGGCATTTCTCCAAAGAAGATATACAGGTTGCCAACAAACACATGCAAGGTTGCTGAACATCACTAATCATTAGAGAAATGCAAATCAAAACTACAATGAGGTATCACCTCACACTGGTCAGGATGGCCATCATCAAAAAATCTACAAAAAACAAGTGCTGGAGAGGGTATGGAGAAAAGGGAACCCTCTTGCACTGTTGGTGGGAATGTAAATTGATACAGCCACTATGGAGAACAGTATGGAGGTTCCTTAAAAAACTGAAAATAGAACTACCATATGACCCAGCAATCCCACTACTGGCCATGTACACTGAGAAAACCATAATTCAAAAAGAGTCACGTACCACAATGTTCATTGCAGCACTATTTACAATAGTCAGGACATGGAAGCAACCTAAGTGTCCATCGACAGATGAATGTGCTGGCAGAAGATGTGGCACATATATACAATGGAATATTACTCAGCCATAAAAAGAAACGAAATTGAACTATGTGTACTGAGATGGATGGACCTAGAGTCTGTCATACAGAGTGAAGTAAGTCAGAAAGAGAAAAACACATGAATATGGAATCTAAAAAAAAAAAAAAAAAAAGGTTCTGAAGAACCTAGGGCCAGGGCAGGAATAAAGATGCAGATGTAGAGATTGGACTTGAGGACACGGTGAGGGGGAGGGGTAAGCTGGGACCAAGTGAGAGAGTGGCATGGACAGATATACACTACCAAATATAAAATAGATAGCTAGTGGGAAGCAGCCGCATAGCACAGGGAGATCAGCTTGGTGCTTTGTGACCACCTAGAGGGGTGGGATGGGGAGGGTGGGAGGGAGACGCAAGAGGGAGGGGATATGGGGATATATGTATATGTATAACTGATTCACTTTGTTATACAGCAGAAACTGACACACCATTGTAAAGCAATTATACTCCAATAAAGATGTGAAAAAAAAGGTGGTTGGTTACAAGCAAATCAGAAAAACAAAAAAACAAAACCAACCAGCCTTCACCACTGAGGGCTGAGAAGCAGCACAGTACATGTTGTTAAAGTCCCAGGGGCTTGGCTGGCTGTTGACACCTGGCTAAGACCCTTGTATTCATCCCTGTGTCATCTGCTGGTCAGAACTCTGGCCTTGAGAGGGCAGCCTCAGTGGGGCCCAGAGACTGGATATGAGCCGACGGGAGTGGAGGTAACTTCCTACCCAGTTCCTGAGCCAAGCAACCATTTCTGTGGTGGGTCAGCCGCTCATACATCCGAGCATGCAATGCAGTTTCTTCTCCAGTCACAGACTAGTAGCCCAAGGGTGGTGAAGGCCACTGGTGGCTGGACGTCATGTAACCAGGAGAGTCAGGGGTCACATGCTGTCACTGCTACTCTGGGCCTTAGTGTCACAGGTGACACATAGAAGCCCCTGGGGGGACCAAGGGTTTATATATTGGGGGGCTTGGGAGAACGACACACCTGTGGCTTTTCTCTTCTGAATAATGTCCGTAAACTTTAGCCTGCAGTTGGGAGTCTCTGCTACCGACGGCCCCCCAGTACTGCAGCTGCCTGGCCCTAGAAAATCCTGCGGAATTCTGCCCTGCCCTCTGTCTTACCTCAGACGGGGGCTCTTCGAGAGCAGACCAGTTTTTCCTCGTAGTCAGGCACCCTGAGGCAGGGCTGTGTCTTCCCTCAGAATGTGGCCCCTCAGTAGCGGTGCTGTGTTTTCTGAGAGTGGTTTCCTGAGGCCGGGCTGTTTCTGTCATCAGACTAGAGCTCCCTGAAGTCACGGCTGTGTCTCCCCTCAGAATATGGCTCCCTGAGGCAGGGCTAGAGCTCCTCTTTTTTCTTTCTGGCCATGCCCCTCATGGCTTGAGGGATCTTAGTTCCCTGACTAGGGATTGACCCCGGCCAGGGCCAGTGAAACAGTGAAAGCGCCGCATCTCCTCCTCACTGTGTCTCCTCAAGGGCGGAGCTGTGTCTCCTCAAGGGTGGAGCTCTGTCTCCTCAGCCTGAGGCTCCCTGAGGCGGGGCTGTATCTTCCCTCAGGCTGGGGCTTCCTGAGAAAGAGCTGTGTCTCCCCTCAGACTCAGGGTTTCTGAAGCAGGGATCTCTCTCTCCCTCTTTGAGAGCAGGGCCGTGTTTCCTCACACTGTGGCTCCCTGAGGGCAGGGCGGTGTTTCTTTCAGTTTCTGGCTCTCTGAGGAAGGGCTGTACCTCCCCTCAGAATGGGGTTCCCTGAAGTCGAGGCTGTTTTAATCCTCAGTTTTGTTTGCGCTCCCTGAGGCAGCTCTGTGTCTCCCCTCAGATTCCGGCTCCCTGAAGGATCGCTGTATCCCCACCTCCTCACTGTGGCTTCTCGAGGACGGGGCCGTCTCCCCCTTAGACTGGAGCTCCATGAGGCCAGGGCTGTGTTTCCCTCAGATTCGGGCTAAGGAAGGGCTGTATCTCCCTTCAGAATGGGGCTCTCTCAGCAGGGCTGTGTCACCTCTCAGACTGGAGCTCACTGAGAACAGGGCTGGGTCTCCACTCAGATCTGGGTTCCCTGACGGAGCTCTGTGTCTCCCCCTCACTGTGATCCTCAAGGATTGCAGGGCTGTGTTCCCTCATAGTGCGGCTTCCTGACTTAGGGAGGTGTTTCCCCTCAGAATGGAGCTCCCTGATTGCAAGCCTCTTCTTCCCCCTCAGCTTCCCGCTCCCTGAGCCAGGGCTGTATCTTCCCTCAGCCTGGGGCTCCCTGAGCCAGGGTTGTATCTCCGACTCAGACTATGGCTCTTGGACAGCAGGGCTGTGTTTCCTCAGACTGGGGCTCCCTGAGGGTAGGGCTGTTCTTCCATAAGATTTTCTGGCTCCCTGAGGAAGGGCTGTATCTCCCCTCAGAATGCACCTCTCTGAAGGCAAGGCTGTTTTTTCCCCTCAGATTGGGGCTCCCTGAAGTCAGGACTGTGTCTCCCCTCAGAGTGAGGCTCCCTGAGCGAGGGCTGTATCTCCCCCTCAGACTGTGGTTCTTGGAGAGCAGGACTGTGTTTCCTCACAGTGGAGCTCCCTGAGGTAGGGAGGTGTCTCCACTCAGACTTGGGCTCCTTGCAATCAGGGCTGTGTTTCCCCTCAGAGGGGGGCTTCCTGAGGCGGGGCTGTCCCTTCCCGCAGACTGGGGCTTCCTCAGGGAGAGCTGTGTCTCCCCTCATCTTGGGCTTTCTGAAGCAGGGCTGTATCTCCCCCTCAGACTATGGCTCTTCGAGAGCAGCGCTGTGTGTCCTCATGGCGGGGCTCCCTGAGGAAGGGCTGTATCTCTTCTCAGAATGCAGCTCCCTCAAGGCAGGGCTGTTTTTCCCCTTAGATTCGCACTCCCTGAGGCAGGGCTGTGTCTCATCTCAAAGTCGGGCTCCTTAAGGCAGGGCAGTGCCTCCCCTCAGAATGCGGCTTCCCCAGGTTCCCGTCTTGCTTGCTTTCTTTGAACAGATACTTCCTCCAACTCTGGATTCAATCATAAAGAATAAAGATTATTTTTAAAAGGAAGATGTATTAAAAGTGGGGTGGGTTAATTTCAAAAGATGGAAATACCGTAACATAGAATGTTTTTTTGTAAACTATTTTAAAAAGGTGATTTCGGGCTTCCCAGGTGGCGCAGTGGTTGAGAGTCCGCCTGCCGATGCAAGGGACACGGGTTCGGGAAGATCCCGGTCCGGGAAGATCCGGTTCGGGAAGATCCCGGTCCGGGAAGATCCCACGTGCTGTGGAGCGGCTGGGCCCGTGAGCCGTGGCCGCTGAGCCTGCGCGTCCGGAGCCTGTGCTCCGCAACGGGAGAGGCCACAAAAAAAAAAAAAAAAAAAAAAAAAAAAGGTGCTTTCCTCTGTCTCCTGGGTGTGGCAAGAGGATATTCGAGGTGGTTTCCTCCCCATTCTACGCTCAGTTTTTTCACTAATGCCCCAAACCTGTGTGTATGTCATGCCCTTCGCTGTGAATGCCTGCCTTGGGTTCACCTGGTGAACTTAGACCAGGCCTCATGACTTTCCTCAGTGTCTCTACTAGGACAGCTGCCTGCCTTGAATTACTTTCCAGGGAAAAGCACACCCACCTGATTTTAGGATTGGATCATCAGGGCAGGTTCCTTCAGGTCTTCTGCTGTCTCCAAGTGCCCTCTACAGGCCAAAGAAAATAAATCCTCCCAGGATATGGTGTTTTCCAAACGTGCAAAACATTAATTTTTTTCTAAATTTGACTTTACCCCTATTATGATCTCCCAATCAATTCAGGTAATTCAGAATAACTTTCTACCTCCACCAACTTCTCCCCAGGAAGCATCTAAGTTCTGTGCACCGGCTCTCATTCGAGCTTGGGGTAGGCACGTGTCCACTTCCTTTATCCTGTTGGGAAGCCTCCGGGCCATACCTGCCTCTGCTCCCAGGCAATGTTTGGAAGTGAGTCCCACATTTGCCTGGTGCTAGACGCTTCGGGACCTCCTGCGGATCCTTCCACTGAGACCCACTTGCTGCCACTTCTACTCTCCCTGTGGTCACTGCCCTGTGATGGGGGTGAGGAGCTGCGCAGGGGTTCTGGAACATCTCCACTCTCTCAATCCCCCCAGGAAATGAGCTTGCCTGTCCTTGGATCCCCACACTCATCTGGGGCTTCCCCCGGACCCTGGACTTGGTTCAGGGACAGGGAAGGCGAAGGCTGCCGCAGCAGCTCCCTCCTTCCTGCATCAGCTTGGTGAACCTGTTTGGGCCCTGGGAGGCATGGAGTGGGGCAGGGGGGAGAGGCAGTAAGCAGTAGAAGGAAAAACTGCTAGGTTTTCTATCCAGATCTTTTTGTCCTATGCCAAAACAGATACTCAGCCTTTTTTTTCTTCGTAACTAAAAACCAAGACTTTGACATCTTTGTTTCCTGGTCCCATCAGCTGCCTCTTTGAGAACTTCCCTTTGGGCCATGGTGCCCTCCGGTCAAGCTCCCTGGGCAGGGGGCAGGGCTCAGATATACAGAAGGAATTTCGTCATAGAAGAGGGAGGGGAAAACCAAACCACCTCGAGCAACCCTCTGCCACAGTCACAAGACGGAAGAATGCATTCATTTTCGTATTTACAAAACATATAGTACGAGGGTGCTTCCCACCTTCTGAGGGTTCCTTTTCTTGCACCTTCCTTTAAAAAAAATTCTTATTTGCTTTTGCAAGAAATATCTGAAGGTGACTTGCAGAGAGACAGCAATCCCCTTTATTTTAACCCTTTGGCTAGTCTCTGCTAGGAAATAGGACATGCTTTCACATAGAGTACAAGGACTGAATTCAGGAACTTTAATATTAATACAATATTTTAAAATATACTCCCAATATTCAAATTTCTCCGATCATCCCAGTCTTTTCTTGTATAGCATCTTTTCCAATTTGGGATCATGAATTGCATTCGTTGTCCCTTTATTCTGGAACAATTCCTCTTTCTTTCATGGCATTGATGTTTTTCAAGGGAACAGGTACATGGTTTTATAAAATGTCCCTCAATTTGGGTTCGTCAATTTGTCAACTTCATGATTCAGGTTTTGCATTTGTGGAACAGCTGCATAGAAGTGCTGTGTCCTTCCCAGGACATCACACATGAGTGGTACCTGATACCAGTTTGTCCCATTTGGGTAATGTTCAGTTTGATAACTTGTTTAAAGTGTTGCCCGACAGGTTTCTCCACTGCAAAGGTACCTCCCCAGCACTTTGAAAATTAATAAACATTCTATGGGAAGGTACCATGTATGTAAATATCCTGCTACCTAACAAATTCTTACCCAATAGTTTTAGCAGCCACTGTTGTCTAAATGAGTTCGTTTTGCAAAACTGTGTTTTTTCTAACTCTATTGTCTGTTCTACACAGCATTCTACTTAGAAGCATGCATTCCAGGCTCCTTTTCCCATCCCTCCTCCCCTTGGAATGCCCTTCCCACTTGGCAAATCCTGCCCATCCTGGAAACCCAGATCCAGGGTCACCTTGTCTCAAAGCCTTCCCCGCCCCAGCCGGTAGATTAACCCACCCACGCTCTCTCTCCACTTCAAGCAAGGTGGCTACAGCTACAGCTGTCTGGCCTCCCTGAGCCCGAGATAGGGAGACACCGGGGAGGGGAACCCACTCCTCCCACGGCAGGACTCCCACCCGAACTCCGCCTGATCGAGCACAGTGGTTCTCAGAGCCTAGTGAGCCCCAGGACCCCTTGCCGGGCTTGGTGAAACACATACCTGGACCCTACCCCCTGGGATTCTGATGCAGCACCCCAAAACCTCACTGGCTTAACAACAAAAGTTGGTTTCTCCTTCAGAGCATATGTCAAATGCTAGAGGGCAGGGAGTCTGGTCCACACAGAGACCCAGGATAATGGTGGCCCTGCCAACTTGTGATGCCATCATTTCAACATGTGGCTTCAGAGCAAGAGAAGAGCAGAGAAAATCATGCATGGACTTTTCTCTGCTCACAGCTCACTGGCCAGAACTAGTCCTGTGCCCTGCCCGCTGCAAAGTGACTGGGAAACATGGGGATCAGAAGGGCCATTTGGTGACACTGGTTTCTCTGCCGTAACCATGCTCTCTACTGGCACACAGCCATGCAGACCTTCTCTCTGTTCCTCAAACACACCACATGCTTTCCTACCTTTGGGCCTTTGCACCAGCTGCTCTCTCTGCCTAGACGCCCGTATGCCAGATCTCACATGGTTGGCTCAAATGCCACCTCCTTGGAGAGGCCTTTCCTGACTGCCCAACGTAGCCACCCCATCTCTCACACCAGCCTATTTCAATTCTGTTGAAATAGGCCTTATTATGCCATGTTTGGGGTCATTCCTCTCTTATTAACAGTTTCTCCATGAGAGAAACTGATCACTTATCACCATGTCCCATAGATGTTCAAAACACATCTCCCTCAGCTCATCAACCCTAAGGTGTATTACTATTCCCATTTTACAGGTTAAAAAAATGGAGGACCCAAACAGAAGTGGCTTGCCCAAGGTCACACCACTACCAAATGGTAGCACCTGATTGAAATCCATGCCGCCACCGCCCACTACTGTTTGCTTGTGTGATTTCACTGCTCCCAAATATTAAGGTGGCAGAAAATTTTATTTTATCCTTTTGTTCTCCATACGGTGATCCTCCACTGTGCTTGGTTTTTAAGTCCCAACAAGTTCTATGGAGGGCAATTTGGCAACATCTATCTGGGAATTTATCCTACAGATATGCTCATGTATGTGGAAAATTACACATATGCAAGGCTTTTTCGTTACAGTGCTGTGAGAGCAAAAATTTGGAATTAACTTAAAGGTCCACGGGGGTGTGTATGTATTCACAGTGGGCATGTGCACGTGGTGGAGTAGTATGCAGCCCTGAAAAGTGAGAAAGAGCTTCGGGTTCTGATTGGAAGGTTATCTAAGGGAACGTATTACATTAAAAGAAAGGTGGGTTACGACAGAAGTATATGACTTTCGTTTCAGTTCCCCCAAGAGCTGCATACCTTCAAGTCTTTCATAGAGATTGTCTCCTCAATGAAAAGAACAAAATACAAATCAGAATAGCAGTGTGCTTTCCATCATTTGAATTTATTTTATTGGTACTCACTAGCAAATAAAATTTAATTGTTGATTTTGGATGCATTACAACACACTTTTTGGTAGTGGGTGCACAATGTTGATCATTTATTAACTATACTAAATACTGCAACCTCCGAATTGTTGATTTTTACACGGGTATTTCCTTTATGATGATGGGTGGCCCCTCTCTCTGAATACATAAAATGGTCCGTTCCATCCATGGTTTTCATATTCCTTTGTTATTCTACCTACGGCTTTAAAATACATTCAAATAAAAAGATATAAGTTCCTTGCAGTGAGTGCACACATACCACAGCGAGGAGCGTTGAAAACACAATTAACCAACACCCTCGTGTTCAGAGAATAAATAGCATGAAATCATGGGACCAAAGCTTGCTCCTGGGGACTTTCTCGAAGTATCTTCAGTGGACGTAAGGTCACACTCACTCAACTGAAGGATACGTCTTTTGCCAAGGGTGGCGGGAGGAGGGTAATGGGGGGTGCAAATGACAATTTCATTTTCCTATGGTGCTATCCTTCCATAAATGTCTGGAAGAAATGGCCACAGAGCACCGTGATATGCAGTGCAGTCCTCAGATCAGAATAAATAAATGACCTGCTTGGATTGGAAAGCCGCAGGCGCACCGTGACCGAGCTGGAGAGGACAGAAGATGTTTGTTTAAAATACAGCACACACAAATAATAAATAAAAGCTTGAAACTGAGTCAGTGACGGCGATGGGACCAGACTCCCTGTCCGTTCATGGTTCTTCTCACAACACCTCTACCTTTTCCTAAGGATAAAAAGTGGCACAAGGACACAAAGGGCTTTTGGGGACCGCTCTGTTCTGAAACAAGAGGGCAAAACGTGTTCTGAGGGCATCGAACGGCTGCAGAAGAAGACCACAGACATGAAAGCAGGCTCACCAGTCTAGGGTCCAGGACAAGGACCAGAACGAGAGGACCGCCAAAGCCTCATTTCTCTGTGAACCAGTCTGGTGTTACCTTTGGCCATTTCTTCTCTTTTACTGTTGACAAAATTTCATCCACCACCTTTCCCCAACCCCCTCTCCTTATGATCCTATTGTTAAAATCACCTTGGTCTTAATTTGGTTGTGACACTGGGTCCCAGAAATAAGCTGCTATCTCATGAGCGGCTTGGTGTGTCTGAAACTTGTATTTTGGTGTCACAGAACCACAGAGAGAACATTCACTGCGACTTCCCATCTAGTACCATTACTTCCCTGCATATATTAAAAAAAAAGAAAAAGAAAACAAATCACACAGAACACACAGGGGCTGCCAAACGGGGCAGCAGGAGTGTAAATACATTCTCTTTCAGGTCAGACGTCTGGCCCGACGGTGGATTACAAAACACGGAGGGATGAATTCAGGTTGAAGGCATGAGAAGAAAAAGTCACAGCTCAAGAAAAGAAGCGACCGTCCGTTGGGGCCGAGCCGTGATGGTCTTGAAGAAGCTGGGACCCAAGAAAGAAAGAACAGCTCTCCCATCGTGAAAGCTACAGCAGCTGCACGTGGCAGCGGACGGAGGCCCCTTACGCTCTTACAGGGAGGGTGAGACGAGGTGCCCAGTGACACCAGGCGGCACAGCCACTGTGCTACGTGACAGCTCAGGATGTGTGGCTCCGGCAGCCAGCCACTTCACTGGTTTCCTATCCATGGGATAAGAATGCACGTGGGGGTTTCAACGCTTCTCAAAGGAAAGAAGGAGGAAAGACACCGGGCTGCCCCTGCCCCCGGCCAGCACGGGCCAAGTCCTCAAGAGAGCGATGTCGGTGCTGGGGTGCTTCCCGTGGGATTCGAAGGAAGGGCGGGGCAGATACAGGTCTCCAAGTCCTATGTACACATTATACAGAGTCTCCACTCTGCCCCCATTAGGCACGAGGTTGATTTGTCTAGCTCAGGAGGGGATGGGCAGAGGAGAGCAGAGGAAGCGTGCGCAGTGAAGGGGGAGGGGAGGGAGGGGAGAGCAAGACTGGTTTCCTCTAGGGGAAGGGCCTTCTCCCAGCCTCACCGTAAGCTAGTTTGTTTGGGGAGTTTAGCACCCATCAAGATGCCCGAGGTGAGCGTCACGGGGGCTTTCATCTGCATGCTGGACCCCACCATGGTGGGGAAGCTGCGGTTCCGTCGGATGCCACTGTTGAGCTGGAGCCCGCCGATGGCACTGGTGACAGTGGGGCATCCAAGGGGCAGGCCCTCAGGTACCAGGCCTCCGGGGACAAGGGCCTGCGTGGGGCCCGGGGGCCCACAGAGGAGAGGTCCCTGGTCCTCAGTCAAGGTGGGGACGTGGGCTCGCCCTGAGTTCACCACTTTGGCCACACCAAACCTCCTAACTTTGTCCACGAGGTTAAGGTTGGAGACAGACACATCGGTCTGGCTTTCGCTGCTCCGGACAGCCTTCTTCTCCCTCACCTCCCTCAGGATGGAGCTGGCTGGCTTGGAAGCCAGGAAGTTGTCGTAGGGAGGGCTCGTGCACTTGAACTCGAAGGAGGGCGGGGAAGACATGGGCGACTGCATAGGCGAGTTGGGCGGGGTGGAGGGGATCACGGCCATCCTGGGGGTGTAGGAGTGCAGGAGAGAGCCCCGGCCGGCCCTGTCCCAGCTCTGGGGGTCGTAGACAGCCGCGGAAATGCCCCGCTCCTTCAGCAGCCACACCAGCCCCAGGGATGTGCTCATGGTGGTTGTGGACTCACGGACGTTAGTGAAGGATTCGGCCAGGCTCAGTCTCCGCGGAGTGCACGGCGTGGCCACCGGCGTGGACTTCAAGTGGCTGCTGCTGCCACAAGCTGGAGTCGGGGCCGAGTTAAGGCTGATAAGAAAAGACAGGTCATTGGTCAGAAAACGCCCGTGAGCACCAAGGAAGCAGTCCGTGGCCAGCCGCCTGCAGGGGTGCAGCGCAGGCCTAGGACATGCTAAGGGGACTCCCCCAGCCCAGGCTCCCCAGGTGCCTCTTTCCATATCTGCTTTTCCTCTCACCAAAGGGGCCATGGATTCCCCGAAGTGGGGACGTGGTTTAAGTTAAGGAAGCTGCATGTGATTTCCCTCTTTCAGCCCTAGAGGGTGGGTACAACTGCCCCCTTTGCAGGTGAGGGAACTGAGGCTCAGCTTAGGTGACTTACTCAACGTCACACTCAGCTACTCAGTGGAAGACCCTGGATTTAAACACAAGTCTGAGTGACCCCAAAGATAAGGGGAGAAAGGTCTTCAGCAGAGAGGCTTTCTGTCCCTACCAAATTTACTCAGATTCCTGCCCTCCTTCCCAGTAGCCGCTTCCCTGAGGCAAGACGTTAACCAGGGCTACGGGATATGGGAGTTTATCCTGGGAATGGCCGAAGCAGGTGGGACATCTCGGTGGAGGACCCTAGGACCTCTAGTCCTTCTCCCGTGGGTGCCCAAGTCCACCTTGATGAGTGGAGTTATTGGGACAGAGCGAGCCACGTCACGTATTATCAGATCTTCATCTATGGAACCACCTAGAAAAAGGCCCACTGGGTGTATGAAACCTGGTTACTAAAGGAAAAGTGGAAAGATTCGTCTACTCATGTCATGCTGACTGAGGACCCACTATGTTCCAAAAGCTGGTATCCAGCAGTGAGGGAGTTAGGGCAGAAGGTGTAACAGAGGGGCAGCAGCGGGGAATGCACTGCTGTCTGCCTGAAAACCAGGAGAGATCCACTTTTAACAACTGCTTCAGGGATGGAGTGAGGCCACCCAGGCACAGAGGCCCTGAGCTGCTGCTGGATGAGCAACTGAGCGGCACAGAAAACACATCCCTCCTGACGGTCTCATGAGATCTGCCCTGGCACCTGCCTAAGGACGCAGCAGGGGCTGCAGGTGCCCCCGGGAACAGGCAGCTGGGTGGTCCGTGGGAGCCGGGGGATAGAGCCCTCTCTCCCCAGCCTGACAGGGGACAGGCCACATACCTTGGACAAAGCACCAACTTAGGGAAAGGGGAGGAAGGGGATGGGCTCTGGAGCAGGTCCTTGGAATGAGTGGAGCAGGGCCCCCTCCTGCAGGAGGGACAGGTCAAGGGCAAGTACAAGCGGAGGCATCACTTGACTGCACACTCAGGTGACCTCACCACTGGCCAGTCTGCACAGGGTGAGGAACCCAGAACAGGCCTGTCTCACACAAGCTCGGGACTGGGGATGCTGGTGGGTCGGGAGTACTCAGAGGAACATGGGATTAGAAACCACAGCAGATTCCTAAGGTTAAAAGGTGGATTCTTCAAAAGGCACAGGTGGGGCTTCCCTGTTGGCGCAGTGGTTGAGAGTCCGCCTGCCGATGCAGGGGACGCGGGTTCGTGCCCCGGTCCGGGAAGATCCCACATGCCGTGGGGCGGCTGGGCCTGTGAGCCATGGCCGCTGAGTCTGCGCATCTGGAGCCTGTGCTCCACAACGGGAGAGGCCACAACAGTGAGAGGCCCGCGTGCCGCAAAAAAAAAAAAAAAAAAAAAGGCACAGGTGGAATTCTACAAAATTGATCTACAAGCAATAGAGGGCCCCCCAAAAATCTGGACTTAAAATCTTGTTCACAGAGCCATTCCTAGGGAGATTCTCTATTTTGTTTCAAGCTGCCATTCTTTCAAACTCAGGTAAAAAGCCTTTTCTTACTACTGACTTCTCAGGCTTTTTCATCCCTGACGAGGCCGGAAGGACTTAGAGAAGAAGGCAGGAGTGTGGTGCCGAGTCCTACGGCTACAGTCAGAAGGGCACCAGGATGCCAGCCTCTCCCAGGGCGAAGCTCTGTCCAGTGGTTTTAAACACGATCTCTTCAAACATAAAGCTGAGGGATAGGGAAGCCGGGTTCTCCAGAGGCAGGAAGGGAGACGGAGAGACAAGCTAAAATTTCGAGGTCCCCTTCCGGTGAGAACCTCGGTTAGACCTGTATTAGTGCTGGCACTCGGAGTGACTGGGGCATTTAGACAGGTTAGGGGTATCCGTTGTCAAGGCCGAGTTAGCCAGGCACAATCAGAGACACATCCACGCCTACATCGTGGGTTAGTGGCGGCCAGGCGTGCACACAGCTCCTTCACGGGGCCCTGCTGGTGGTGTTCTCACCCCCTGCCTCGCCCGCGGGCTCACTCTCTGCCCTACATCTGCTCTCAGCTCAACGGGGCCTGGGGCTGCTTCGTCGTCCTCCTCACATGACCTGCGGAGAATTATTCATCATTGAAGGTGCTCCTTGGGGCAGCTGCTCCCTCCGAGCTGGCCCTGCTCGCCTCTCTCCCGTAAGTTACCTTCCACTCACCCTGCCACCTCGTACCACAGAGAAATCAGCTGATGGGGTCACGCTACCACGTTGGCGGAGACCATTTTCCCTTTTACTGGAAGCTCTGAAATCCAGCCAGCAGACTGCCCCCCCCCCCCGCCGCCCAGGCCATACAAGTCCTCTCGTCCTATGGTACCAACTCTTATCACTTCTCGGAGGTGCCCAAGGGAAATGGACCACGCTGGGCATGTGGTTCCATTCAAGTTTTATCATTTCGGTCATTACAGGGTGGCTGTGATGCATGGCCCCCGGGGCCATCGCCAGAGGCATAAGTGCTACCACAGGGCTCAGTAACTCCATTCCGTGAAAGAACACGTTCTACTGACAAACTTCGGGGCAAAAAGCCAACAACTTGGCCTTAGGGGCTGTGGTAGTGCCCTAAACTTCAGCTGGTTGAGAAGGGACGTAAGAATCTTCCACGGCCAATAAAAGAGCAACTAAAAGTGGGTCCAGGTCTCTCTATCTGTGCTGGATCTGAATCAATAGGGGTCTTGATTCAAAAAGAAAGAAAGAAAGACAAAAAGATGGGACTCAGAACAGGCGACTGCAGTGCTTGGGAGATGCTTCCACTGGCTAGGGGTAGATTTGAAGGAGCCTCTCTACTTTGGCTTTCCTCAACGTTAAGTCTCACAGGGAGTGTCTCAACCTCACCCCACCCTGCCCACCCCCCGGCCGGGTCCCTTACCTTGGTGTGACCCGCGTGAGCTCGTCTGAAGGGTGCAGGATGCGACAGGTGGTGAAGGTGAAGGTGGAGTTTGTCTGTGACATGCACTTCCCAGGGTGGTGGGCTAAATCGGGGAGGGGGGGGAAGGGAGGAACAAAATATAGTCCTTGCATCCAAGTACACCCATGAGAAAAGTCAAAATCCCGCATGACCCTGGACAGATGCAAGAAGCGATGGGCTACCTTGTGAACTGGATCTGGGCGAGGAAGGTGAAACGCAAATGTTCTGGATCAAAGGTGGTCCCTCAAAAATAACCACACTTTTGAGCACTGGTGTGCAGAGCATCGAATTCCAGCTTCCAACCCAGTCCAGACAGGGTTTCCCATCAGCGTTCTTTGGCCAGTAGTGGATCCAGTTTGAAGGGCTAATGGGCCCTTGGGGGTAAATTTGGGTTCCCTCCTCAGAGGTCCAAATCGGCTTCCTTCTTTTGTTGCTTTACTTTTCTTTTCATTGGCAAGTAGGTGCCAAACTCTGCCAAGCGGAGGGGAGAGGTGCAGGGCAGGGAGGGGCACTCGCGCCTGGGAACAGGGCAAGGCTCACGGGCTCCCTTTTCTGTTTACACAAAAAGGGGCTTGAGGAAGCTGGCTCCACTACTGTCTAACTGTGGTCGACAGGGAGGGAGATGGGGCCTCAGCTGCCTCAGCAACAACGTGGCAGGAGTCCCAGGGCCTGGGTTCTCCGTGGGGCTGAAGTCCCAGGACCTGGGCTGGGCTGACACACAGCGGTGCAAAGCAGCACCAGTCCCCCTGGGCTGCTTTCTTGCCATCTCTAAGGATGTCTGGTTTCTGATGAAAATGAGACAGAACAAGTCGTCCTCAACTTATTTCCTCTGAAAGCTCCAAAGAGTTGTTAAGGCAGCTGAAAGACTAAGATCTGGAGCGAAGTAAATCACAGAAGCGTTAGGACCATGCACCAGAAAGCCGGCAGGGGATAAGGAGGAACAGAGTCTACAGGAGACATCATGATTGTAGAGGTCATCCTCATTCATAACTCAAATGTAAAAAAAGAAGAGAGAAAAAAAGGAAAAATGATGCTGCTCCCAATAGCATGCAAGGTGAGGTCTGGGTCGACCCCCCCTCCCCACCCACTCCACCCCTGCAGCCTCTCAGCCCCCAGAGACCTCCTTGGGAGACAACGGATTAGGATATCGGAGGCCATGAGCACGCTGAAGATTCGAAAGGCTGGAACTAGAATCTTCTAGCTCTTTATGGAAAGTTTTCTCTTGGATTTGACAAAAAGGAAAAGGAAAACAAACCAGAAGAGATCGGTGCCCCGAACCTACAGATCCACACACGGGTGATTGTATCTTAAAACAAAAAGAAAAGAAAAAACTAGAACCCAGATGAAACAAACAAACAAAAACATGTTGGAGACACGCAAATTGAAGGCAGGCAGGACACAGCCAAGGCACAAAAATGGTGGCAGTGACTCAGGAGCTACGCAAGGCTGGTTTCCCCTGATTATTGTGGTCCAATCCATGTCTTTTTGTCAAGGAAGGCTCCCGTGGCCCCTGGCATGGCAGCCAGCACCACGGCCACAAGAGCAAACTCTCAGTCACTGGGAGCTCCAGGCAAAGCAGGAGGGGGGTGGAAAACACACGTAAAAATAGCCTTTATGCATCTTTGTTTCTCAAGCAAAAAAGTAATGGTTTAGGAACTCAGATAATTGAGAAATGACTGCAAGCAAAACAAAAATGTTAGAAGCTATGAAGAAAAGGCAACCAACCAATCACGATTCTCTGATTGCAATAAGGTCTAGAAGCAAAAGCAACAAAAAACCTGAGAAAAGCATTCCGAATAACAGGCGTGAGGGGTTATTTGGGAGGGAGGAAAGAAAAGTGCAGTAAGTAGAAGTAATTAAGACAGAACAGTTGAAAGAGAGAGAACATTTTTTTAAAAAATCAAACAAAAGCAAGGCTTGATTTAAACTTAGAAGTGTACCCCATTTAAATAAATACATGGCCAGAATATCAAATCAAAAGGTCACACATGTTCACTTTCTCCACCCCATTACATATCGGATCTTCAATCGCAACAGTTAGTGTGAGATGGACATTTTAGAGAGACAGTTGCATCAGCAGAAGCAAAACCCATCTTATTGCAAATGGGTTTTGGGAATAGGAAAAGGCTGCTAAAATTCAGAGGTCATCATTCCCCAGAAGCGATGGACAGCTTTAGAAGACCAAGGAAAATCAACAACAAGGATCAAAAGTGCCAAAGCCAGAGGTTCGGCCCCTCCGCAATACCACTGGGACGCCTGGACCGGCCAGCTCTCCGAGTCACCACTGCCCACCGGGCCGCTGCAGCATCTCCCTTCCTTGGGACACAACACAGAGACAGTGAGTCACCCGAGGCTCCTTGAGCTGCTGGGGGCTGATTCCTACAGTTCTGTGAACAGGAGAGAGCAAATTCCCAAAGCAAGAGGCACTGACAGAGTCCTCTAGGCAGGGAGCAGGGGCTCAGTGGGAGCGCTCACTACTGCAGTCACCACTGCACCCCAAAGCCCTGCCTTAGGTGCTGTGGGTTGACCGCATGCTGCTCGCCTGGGGCCTCCAAGGACAGGGGTTTTGGATTTAATGTTCTGACTTCCTACTTAAATCCTCATTCCTTTTCTCGGTCTGACTGGAGGACTGCAGTGCTGTGAGCCAAAAGTATTAACACTGACAAGTACTTTCATCAAGTATTTTATTTAGGAATGAACTTGCATTTCACCCCCTCAAAAGACCCTAACCTTTATTATTTTTCTTTGTTCCTCCCGCCGTGGGTTCTGAAACTGGTACAAAATTCTCATCTGTCAAAGAGAACCTTTAAACTTAATTAATCCTTGATTATTCAAGACCGTCTACGTTGGTGAACTGCCTACAGGTAGCTACCGTGTAGATTTTTTGTTCTTTAAAATGTGCCACGCAAGCACACACCCTGCAGCCGAGGTGGGGTCTCGGAGGGCTGTATAAGGAGGACAGTGCCCCTGCCCACCTGCACTCTGACCGACCCCGGTGTGCTTTCTGCCCAGAGCAGGTGCACTTGGTAAATGGCTCTGACTGGCTGTGCTCCTCTGGGGGCACATGGTGCCTGGTACGGACTGGAACATTGGGTGCTTGGGACCTTGCTGCCGCAGCCAGTCGTGAGGGAGCCCTGGCCCAGCCCTGAGCCTCCAGTGAGTTGGGGCTTCCTTCTTGGATGCCCTGAAGCCCACGCTGGGGATTATCTGCAAGTGCGCTACCCAGACCAGGTTGACTGCTGCTTGGGGGAAGGCTCGGGTCTCCAGGGAAGATGGGCAGGAAAGCCCAGTGCTCTCCTCACAGCCCAGGGATCCAATGGTGAGAAGAGGAAAGAAACACGGATAAGGTTGGGTATACCGGCAGGGACCTGCAGGGTGACCGGGCTTTGCAGCCTGGCCGTCCACGTGATGAGATCTGTTCACACGAGCTCATACATGTCGGTCAATTGGAACGATGCTTTCCTTCCCCCACCCACAGGGAAGGCCAGGCTGGGAATGTGCCGGGGAGACCAGAAACTTCTCTCTCTAAAGGCCATCGTAGCATCGTCCTTAAAAGAACCCTCCCGGGAACCCACACAGCTGTCAGGACGCAGCTGCACCTACTGAACTCTATGGGGAGCTGGGACCTACACACACACACACACACACACACACACACACACACACACGGCTTCCAAGGGGATCTCTGAGGACAGAGGAATGCTGGCCATGCTACACATCCAAGCTATTTTTTGGCTTACAGAAGTAACTTATTAAAATATTTTCTTTAAAATGACAAACCCATCCCAAAATCTTGGAAAAAGGGGTTTTATCTTTGTGACATACTGAGAGCCTTCCAGATTCTTTTCCCTCTCTTCATGGGAAGTGGCCAACTTGTGTAAAATAAACAAAATGCCTTGACCTTTTCCCCCTTTTCTTCATTTGAACATGTCGCGTGAAGCTACCATCACACGACTTGGATCTGCTCTGCCATTTCTATAAACTCATTCACCAACAAACACACACACACACACACACACACACTCCCCCCACCTCCTTTAATTCTAGTGGCTGCCACCACAGCAACAGTGGCATCCACCGGCCGACCTTTTCTGTCCAAGAAAAAACAAACCTATTGAAAGTAAAAGCATTGTCCATCCAGCTTAAAGGCATGGCTTGAAAGCCCTGCAAACATCAGCACTTTTTTTTTTTCATCTTTTTACCAGCTTCTAATGACTTTGTCGTTTTTGCTCAAGGAGTAACCACAGTGGAGGTGGGACGCGTATCTTTGCCTGTCAGCTACATGCCCTTTTTTTTTTTTTAAAGCAATGTTTTAGAATTCTTCCTAAAAAACTAAACTCTCAGGGCAGAGAAAAATGCTCTAAAGACTTTTTCTATCACTTCTTTATATAACTCTGCATGTGAATTTTTCTGGAAAAAAAAGTTCTATGATGAGTCCATGTGGGAAAAACTCCATAAAACCTTTGTTTGCCGTGTGCTTCATCATTTACATAAATGCTGTTTCGGATTAATGTGGCTTTAACAAGTGTTTTTCTCTGGGGGGGTAGGGAATCAAGGGCAGTTTCAGATACAGCAGTACAGCTTCTTTTCTTTTTTTAAAAATAAAAGTGAGGGCTTCCCTGGTGGCGCAGTGGTTGAGAGTCCGCCTGCCGATGCAGGGGACACGGGTTCGTGCCCCGGTCTGGGAGGATACCCCATGTCGCGGAGCTGCTGGGCCCGTGAGCCATGGCCGCTGGGCCCGCGCGTCTGGTGCCTTTGCTCCGCAACGGGAGAGGCCACAACAGTGAGAGGCCTACATACCGCAAAAAAAATAAATAAATAAAAAAATAAAAGTGATATTAAACTACACAGTATTACAAGATGACATTTTTAAGCCCTTAGTTCCAGGCTTAACATGGGCCTGTGACTCTTTTTCTCTGCTTCTTAAGCATTTCTTTTATACAGCCCCTGTCTGGTCCTGCAGCTCTAGGGACCCCTGAGTCCCCGATGCAGACATCCAGCCCATAGGCACTGGGGAGGTTTCTAGCACAGAGATTGTGAACCACATCACAAGATCTCTTCCTGGTTTCTGTACAACTTGTGTTTCCTGCAAAATTTTTAAAAATAAGAAGTCTACTTGTCCCCCTACACCAAGCTGTCTACTCTGTTTCATCTAAAAAGCGACTTAACAGAGGAACAATCTCACGGAATGGCAAAGAGAGGACCAGAAATTCCCTCAGGTGGCCCTTGGGGTATCTTCAGGAGATAAAATGACTTAAAAAAAAAAAAGATATATTTTTGCCTGCGGCAGGTCTTAGTTGCAGCACGCAGGATCATTGTTGAGGCATGCAGCATCTTAATTGTGGTGCCCGGGCTTCTCTCTAGTTGTGGCATGTAGGTTTTCTCTTCTTTAGTTGTGGCGTGCAGGCTCCAGGGTGCATGGGCTCTGTAGCTGTGGCCCGCCGGTTCCAGAGCACATGGGCTCTGTAGTTTGCGGCACGCAGGCTCTAGCTGAGGCGCGTGAACTCAGTAGTTGTGGCACGCCAGCTTAGTTGCCCCGCGGCATGTGGGATCTTAGTTCCCTGACCAGGGATCGAACCCATGTCCCCTCCATTGCAGGGTGGATTCTTTACCACTGGACCACCAGGAAGGTCCCCAAATCACTTTTTAGAACGCCGTTAAAATATCAAAAGGGCAAACGCAAGAGTCTCTTTGGATTCTTCGGATGCCAACAAAGCTGGACCCTGCGCCCTCTGCCTTCATGTCCGTCCTGTGGCAAACACCAACAGGTGCGGGGAGCGGGCCTGGCTAAGCGGCCGCAAGTCCATCATCCAGCTAGTGCTACCAGAGCCTGTTCAAGAGCGTACTTCTCCCGTGCGTCAATAGGCGGCGCAACTGGCCAACTCACCGGAACCTCAACCCGCGCCCACGTGCTACCTCAAGGGCCCTCCGCTTCAGAAGAGGTATTGTGCAAACAAACGCCCACTCAACAATCCAAGTGGGTGCCCCTTGGAGCACGGCAGTGCCCTCGTATGGTTTTCAGAGGTGAGGTTCCATAGAAAAAGCGACTCCAGCAAGCGGGCTTGTGCTGGAAATGTTAAGCAGGGTTGACTCCGTGCTGTTTGGGACGAGTCAATTATGTGATTCTTCATTCATTTCTCACTTTGGGCTGCACTGGCCTGGTTCTGGTTTACTATACATTTTGATGCAAGAGCACAGGGCTTCCTCAGCATCTCCTAACACAGGAGGGTGAGAGCAGACCCCAGCTTTGTCCGTAATAACCAAACTCCTGTCACTGCTACACAGCAGGGTGGGGTTGAAAAGTCTTCTCATTAGAGTGGGATCTCTTTGTCAACTCCCTGGGTGGAGATAAGAAGGAACCTTCCCAGAGGGTCTGTGAATCGAATGTATCAGACTTTCCCTTCTACCTTCATCAGGCCCTCACGGCCAACGTTCCCTCACAAGCCCCTTTGGGTCCTGCTTCTGCAGTGGGACTGACAGTGCGACAGGATGCCCACCCGGGGCTTTGCTCACACCAGCCCCTGCCCCAGAGGAGGCTGGAGTGATACTCAGTTCCTCGAGCTTTCTGTCTGCCTCCTTTCATCCACCAGCTGTTCCCTTCTCTTCACGTAACCTCTCCTGAACAGAGCCTGGACCTGCGTATCAAATAAGCAAGCTACAAAAGAAGCTAGTTCCTGGCTTTTGCTTCTGGGGGCCCAAGCGCTGCAGCTTCAGGGATTTTCAAGGGCACTTTTGACCAAATGTGATTTTTGCCTTCAACGCTCAGCCTCAAAAATGACACACAGCTCCACTGCGGCACCACTGCCAGATAGGCTGCCATGATTTATCGGAGCCTGTTTTAGGATATTTCTCCCACTGGAAATGGTCTCCATGTGTATAAGCATTAAGTAAACTGACCTTTGCTTTCTTCTATGCCTCTGTCTCTCCTTTAAGAATCAAGGCATCCACGATAATTCACCTGGACTGTCCATCCAACCATCTGCTGACCTAACGGTGTGACTTTAAACTCGGACCTTAATCCTTTACCACACGCAGCCTCTTCTCTACACATAAATACCTAACATTCAGAACACTGGCAGTACGAGATTATGTCTATTTCTGATAAAAGTGCACTTTCTATACGACTTAAAACATAAAATATATGACTGAAATAAAGTAAAACTGTAATCTAAAAATTGTTTTACATAGTCCATTTTAATCATCTAAATTATTTACAAATATAACAAGGATTTATCCTCTTTAAAGACATGGGATTATAAAAATCAAATAATGACACAATAATACATTAAAATATATTAATAAATATTTTTCAGTACTCAAAATGTTTTCTCCATGAGAGCAGGCTCTAGACAAAAGTGCCTAATATACAAGTTTTCCCAATTTCCTCCCATAATACCAGTTGTTAAAAAAGAAAGGTTAATCACCTTCTGTCTTCAAAGGTTCTCCCTACTAAGTCTTGCCAGGCAGATGGCAGCTCCTGGAACTGTGCTGTTTGGCAACAGGAAAGGGCAGACCAAGGCAGGAACCAGGCCAGCAGGCGGTACAAATTCCAAGACAGAGGAAGCCCCAGGCTTTCCCAATGAAACTTATCTGTCTGCCTGTGACTCCAAGATTGTGTGCGTAATGCCACTCAGGGTCCCTGGGATGATGTATGTAGAGTGACGTGCTTCTTACATTCCTAGAATCAAAGTGGTTCTGTCATTCCCCACAGGGAAAAAAGAGCCAGATCATTGTCCGTGTCTTTCCCTCCTGCACTGAGCTTTTATCAAGTCTTACCCAGAAAATAAGCTCGAAAGAACCTTTGCCGAGATGATCAGACCTTCCCTAAATTACCTTCAGCGATCTATATAATTCTTTCTGGTTGCACACTACCATTGTGACTCCTCTGTAGTTTCCACTGTACATCTGTGTGCCTCTCCTCCAAGTTGCTGGGATGGATTTGCTGCAGGTTTGAGGAAGGTGGGAAGAAGCAATGGATACGCCTTTGTGTGTGGTAAGGAAAGTGGTTAGGACTTAGCTCCTCATAACTGGTCCCCTTGCTCCCTCTGTCCTCAGAGAGATATTCTTAGCTGAATTGATAAGCTTTAGTCCTTCTCTACAACTTCTCCAAGAGAAACCGAATGGTGCTTCTTTAAATTTACAGGATTCACCTTCTAATCCACCTGCAAGGCTGCAGGGAGGGGTCACCACACTCAACACGATGCCTGCCCCTTCAGCCACAAAATTAGCAGACACAGTGTCTCCTGTACCACGGTCTGCCTTCCAGAGGGGCACCAGTGCCAATGACACAGGGAGGTAACAGTACCGGAGGGAAAAGGGTTCCTTTTCTTAAGTGAGAAGACCCTAGATAATGTGCATTTTCATTCCCTTGCAAGCTTAATCTGGTAACTCAGTGGCTAAAAATTAAAATAAGACATAAACAAACCCAGGTGCTAAATAATCCTTTTTACTTGATGATACGTCTAAAGTTTATGTCAAAGAAAAGAGAAAAGTTCCTTGGCCAGAGGTGTGTGAACTTAGCCAGGGGATGGGAGACACCACCATGAACCTCAGCTCTCTCCTGCCCTGTACTCTATGGGGGGTGTTGCACCTCTCAGGAACGAAAATTATCAGTCACAAAGATGAACGGCCTCTCCTCAAATCTGGTGGCTTGGGAATGTCATGCGGATGACGACATTGGGTTAATTCATCTTTTTCTGGGTCTCTCCCCTCAGCTCAAGCAGCCAGGGGGTCCAGGAAGTCTGGGGTAAATAGTAAACCACGTGACCCTGTGATGCCAGGGCCCTGGGCACAAAGCTTTTCATCCCAGTGAGGCCTAGGATGTGTCATTCTGCAACCTCATGGTCATATCTTTAATATTGGGGTGGAGGGAGGTGGGCACAGAGATCAGCCAGTGCTCTTTCCAGATCCATCTAGAGTTCTCTCTCTAAAAAAGCTTACTGACATCCTCTCAGGGTTTGCTGGATTAAGGAGTATTGCTAAAACACTTAAAAAAAAATCTGCTTTGGGGCTTCCCTGGTGGCGCAGTGGTTGAGAGTCCACCTGCCGATGCAGGGGACACGGGTTCGTGCCCCGGTCCGGGAAGATCCCACATGCCGCGGAGAGGCTGGGCCCACGAGCCATGGCTGCTGAGCCTGCGCGTCCGGAGTCTGTGCTCCGCAATGGGAGAGGCCACGACAGTGAGAGGGCCCCGTACCACAAAAAAAAAAAAAAAAAAAATCTACTTTGAACACATGTATAAGCTGGAAAGAAAACACATACGCCTTCACTGCAGTTAGGAAAGGGAACAGGCTGATCTATGAAGTGATCTCTGAAATCCTGAACACTTTCTGGGCTTCTTCCAATTTTAACGCATCGTGTAGGTAACAGATCCTTTCATTCACCTTCTGAACGATCCAGCACTCATAATTGCCCCTAAAACTGCCCAACTCAGCTCAGATCAGTTTGGAAGTCACCAGGGGACCCGAGAAGCTGCCTTTTAGACATGGGGGGAGAGCCAGAACAGGAAGGGGGAGCTGATGCTCGGGGCGGGTAGGGGGCAATAATCCACTTCTTTTTAGCAGCCTTTCCTGCTCCCCTTTAAGAGCCCACCGGGCCATGCACCTCCAAGGTGGGCAGGGAGCCGCACCCATCTGTTACAAAAGGAGGCATCAGACTCTATTAAAAAATGGAACCGCACAGCGGGAACGCTTTCATCATCACCCACACAGACGAGCAGAAGCTACAGACAGAGAGCCACTACGGATGGCGCTTGGGACAGAAGTGAGAATGGCCCGGAACTCTGCCTCCGGTAGAGATGCCAGGTTTACAGGAGTGATCGCGATGCCCTCACCAGACCCCTCCTCCTCCTCGGCCGCTGGCGGCTCCTGCATCTCCTCTGGGAAAGCCTGAGGCCGGCTCGGGTAACTTCTGCTGCCTGAGACAGTCACGCGTGCTCGGGACCTCTCACCTGAGGTCTCTGGGTGCTGAACTGGCGTGGAGGTAGCTAGGCCCGGGAGGGAAATGTGGTCACCTGTGTCATCTTCTTCGAAGTCGTTAAGGCAGTACACTTCGTCCAGGTCAACGTCCAGCGTCCGGAAGCCCTTGGTGACCACACCAGGCCGGGGGTCCAGGATGCCCCCGAGGTGAGGCTGGGCCAACTGCTGCCAGTGGTGAAGGGTGGCAGAACCTTGCAGGAGAAAGGGCAGAGGGGGCGACAGGGAGAAGAGAGGGTTAGGACGGGGGTCTAAGCGGATGGCTGTTCACCACCCTCCAGTGCGGAGCGTGAGCCCCAGGGGGCCCTGGGTGCCACAGGTGGACTCTGGTAGGGACACCCATTGAGCTTCCCTTGCCCCTCCTGCTGTGCAGCAGGTGCTAATCCCCTTCCATGCCCGGAAGGGGCACCAATTAAGGAGGAAAATCAATTTTTTTACAAAGTAAAATGAACGCCATACTATGTGACAAGGATGTTTGGTGACAAACTCTTTATTTTAATCAACTGATGTCAACCCCCAAATCCAACACAGAATCACTTTAGGAATAGAAGAGGAAAAGATAAGCGAGGCAAGCACAGAAGAGGGGTGGGAGGGGGGAATGTGTATGGATTCTATACCAAGTACACACAGCTGGGAACAGGGAAGACAGAGCAGAGGCAGAATAAGACGATGTCAAACCAACTCTAGGACCCACAACAAGAGAAAGCAAAAAGAAATTAAAGGAGCACACAGAGAAGTGGTGGGCACGGCCGTTACCTCCTTTACCTAGGTTTTCTGTATTCCGCCAATAAGCCTGACAGGCTGCAGGCTTTGGGGAGTGGGAACTGGCTTAAAGAGACGTGATTTAAGAACACATAAGTCCACACAGAGGTCTGAAGCAGAGGAGCCCATCTCCTGGCTGACACCAGAGCCTGGGACTCGGATGACACCAAACAAGGTCTGTAATAACACCGGAGTGCGTCCTTGAGGACCTGGAAGGTAAACCCGGTGCTCCCAAAGAGAGGTGTTCCAAGACCAAGTCTGCTTAGGAAACTTCGGTTAAGAAGTGTATTTACTGAGGCACTACATCTCAGAACCTTTAGCATGTTACTCTGTGCCGGGATTCTGCCCAACCCATCTGCTAGAGCAAACCTTCTCCCCCTTAGGACACTTAATACCCCTCACATGGCCCTGGTACTGTGGGTGCCCCGCCCGTGGGCATTCTATCCCCATTCCACAGATGAAGAAGCTAGCCACACCAATAACATTCCACGCTCAACAGAGAGACTTTGAGAACAGTTCTCAATGAACTCCCAGACACTCACTGTTGGTTTCCCGAGGGCATCCTCTGTTGGGAGGGCAAGAATCCCTCCCGACTACCAGGATGCCCTGGGGAACGTCAGAAAGGGGAACCAGGGATGCCAGGGGCCAGCAGCTCAGGAGTCAAGATGAAAGAGAAGTGAAAGGCAGGCAAGCAGGCAGTGGGGTCAGGAAGTGGTCCAGGAATGTAACTGAACTCCCCGACCCTCCCCTGTGCCCAGTGAGTGCACTGCCTCTAAAACACTGCTGGGAAATAACTCTTCATGGGGCAGTCTCAGCCGAGGAGTCTTGAAAGGATTTTGCAAATGGGCAATTTCAAATCCACTTAAAAGAGAAAAAACTGTACACACTTAGGTGTCTCTCCCGGTTTTAAGTGTCCCAAGTACGATAGCAATCTACGTAACCCCAACCTATTGAATATAACTAGAAAGTACTCTAAATGCAAAAAAGAAAAGAGATGCAAGGTACATATAATGAAACAAACCTGTGCGTGGGATCCTGAGTCCCAGGTGCCACGGCACTATTTTTTAACAAGCTACCCTGTATGGAGGCGTACCAGCAGGGCAGTTTGGTTTACATGTTATCACCTAGATTCACGCCTCAAAATCGCCCTGCAAGGTTAAGTATTATTACCCACACCTCACAGACAGAGGTTCACTGAAGTTACGTAACTTCCAGAGTCACTGAGTTAGCGGCAGCATAGCCAGGGTTCAGTGCTAAAGGCCCAGTTCTTTCTGTAAACTCACCCTGCCTCCCTCCTCAAACCATAGGACTGAAAACTAGCCAGGAACCTGGGCTCAGTGAGAATATGGAGGAATAAATGGCGGGCAGGGCAGCTTCCCCGTGGGCGTCCAGGGCCTGCCAGGAGATGCACACTCTCCCACCAGTGGGGTTTCTCCTGCCACTCCTGGGGACCTCCACGCATAATAGTCCAAAATGGGCCCCCGGTTTGTGTGTTCACTGTTCACATGTCCACATTCCTGGCAACAAAACTGCACTGGGGAGAAATTTTAAACAAGGCAATACGACACCCAGCTTGGGGTGGCGCATCCAGGTCTTAGAAGGAAGATGAGAAATCCCCAGATGCAATGTGGCCATGGCCACACTGGGAAGGGGACTAAAGGGAAAGGCAACACAATGGAAAGTGAAGAACCATGTCAAGGAAGTGGCAGATCTCCTCATCCTTCTGAAGGGGGTTCTAGATGTTTACAACGCACCGGGAAAGAACTCATTGAGGCTGGAGGTCTGGGCCCGGAAAAGAGTCCTGTGGGCCTCCATTCTCTATCTGTTTAACAGGCTGCCCCACCTCTCCCCACCCCATGCATGAGTCCGAGAGAGAAATGAGGCTACAGAGAGTTGCTATTTGGAGTTAAAGAGGCTACAGAAGTACACGGAGTTTTTTGCATTCCCTGAAAATGCAGAGCAAGGAAATCTAGTGAGATTACAATGGAAAGGTTATGCGGAAAGATGCATAACACGTGCCTTTTTACCCCACGCCTCAGGCCTCCTTTACTCATGGAATAGCCAACCTTTACTGAGCACTGAGGGCCAGGCTCTCTTCTAAGACGCCTACACTTACTGACTCAGTCATCAGGATAACCCTGCCATCCTCACGTTACAGATGAGGAAACCGGGCGCAGGGAGGTAAAGTGACTTGCCAGAGGCTGCAGAGCCAGGCTTTAAACCCAGGCTGGCTCCAGTGCCCAGCCTCTTACCATAAACACCACCTCTCAGACAGCACTGAGGAGGCCTCACATAATGTGAGCCTCAGAACTCAGGTCAGTAACACACGTGAACGGTGTTCTAATTCTCAAACAGGTGTTTTCTATTCTACAAAAGTGACCATTGGTGAAAACCTCTGCAAACTTGACTGTCATGTGAGTTATGCCATGCAGGGAGCTCATGGACCATCTCCACTCCTGACTGGTTCTGAGGGCCTGAGCAAACGTGGTGGTCCAGGCGTGGCAGTGGATGGGAGGTGGAGTGTGAGGGGTTCTGCCTTATTCAGAGCCTTTGTTGTCTCTTTCCTATCCCGTTTCCCCAGCTCCCCACCACCTCCCGTGCCCACCCCTCCTGGCCTCCTTTATTTGTCAAGCACAAAGCAGGAGGATTGCTGTACTATTAGCTACCTCCCATTACCATCACCTTCTCCCACCCACATGAGAATGAAGCTGGGGTCAGGCAGGCAAAGAGGGGAACCTTCATGTTCCTAGTTGGCACCAGGATGGTCTATGGAGCAGGGCGTGGACAGCGCAGAAACGTAATTACGGTCACTGCCCCTTTCCTTCTGTTTGCTTTCTTTCCACACCCCACTGTTCTAACTAAAAGGTTTTCATGTCACCAAAGGA